>NW_007780229.1:0-440 GCF_000696425.1 Galeopterus variegatus
CATTTTGGCTACCTTAGATTGGGTAAACTTTAAAATTCTTTCTAATCTTAATATTTTATATATTTTTAAAAAATAGCTGCTTCTCATGAGCTCATTCCCTCAGTACTGAAAGCCTCCTGCATGCCAGATGCTGTGCTCAAAATATACATGATGTACAACTTAGTTCTTTCTTAGAAGAAGCTCTCTATCTTATGAGGTGTCAAAACTAGCTAATTACACTACAGCTCATTTAAGAGAAAGAGTATGTATGGAGCTCTGTTGGTCACTTAAGCTTAGCCTCTCATCCAATTTGTGAGGGAGCAAAAAAGGAGCAGGTGTCAGGTGTCAGGCTCACATGGACAGACGGGGTATATGGTGCAAAAGAAGGCTGCCTGTGTGATCACAGAGCTGTTGGAGCCCAGAGTGTAAAGAAGAAAGTGGCAATTAATTTAATTTTTTTT
>NW_007780229.1:2287-3104 GCF_000696425.1 Galeopterus variegatus
AATAGATGTGATGGGCTTTGAAGGAAAAGAAGTCAAGACACCTCTTAAATTTTTAGATGACATTCATGAGGAATGAGGTGCCCCCATAAGAGAAGAAAATCTTGCATGTAAAGATACTTGTAAGCCCTGATCATGTTGCATTTGAGGTATCTGTGAGATAGTCAGACCCAGAAGGTAGAAGCAATTATATGATTTTAAACATCCGAAGGACCAGACAGAAGGATGTAAATGTCATCAGAACAGAACGGATGACTGGAGGAAGACGCATGGATGAGATCACATATGAGAAGGAGGTCTAAGGATGGACTTCTGGGGGACACCCAGGAACATTTTTATAAGATGGGGAGATGAGAAAGAGTCCATGAAGATTCAAAGACTAAAAGAGATATCAAGAAGAGCACAGTACCATGGAAGCTGACAAGAAAATGGTTTCAAGGAGTTAACGATTTTACTATACCAATTATTACAGGGATTTCCAGAAATACCCGAACCGATCCAAAAGAAAGTCTTAACACTGGAACCCTAGGCTTTGGCCATTGAGTAACACCCTGTATTTTTGTTTAGGTTCTAAGTCCTAATTCCAATTTCAGGCAAAGAATGAGCTCTGACATTCACAGCATTAGCTTATTCAGTGTTCCTATTTACCCTACACAAGTCCTGCCCAGAAGGGCCATGCCTGGTGTAGAGGAAAAGCGTGCTCCTGTGAGGCAGGGCTGAGAGAACTGGGTTGCCCTCGTGCATCAAGTTCAGTCTGAGTCCAAAAGCCTGGTGGCATTTTTAGGGCTTCTTCTCTTCTATGACGTGGGACTCGGGAGGA
>NW_007780230.1:0-359 GCF_000696425.1 Galeopterus variegatus
TTTTTTTTTTCTTCTTTCCTTTTTTTTTTTAAATTTACTTTTTCTTAATTGACCCGTGATATATGCAGGGTACAATGTGGTATCTGGGGACACTGACAGTGTGGAATGACCATATCAGGGTAGTTAGTGTATCCATCACCTCAAACATTTGTCATTTCTTTGTGTTGGGAACATTCTAGAGATAAATTCATGCTCAGAACTCACGGTGGAAGAGGAGAAGGGTGCCAGGAAACACCTCTTTAGGCCTCAATTGCTCATTATTAAAATAAGGATAGGGACTCTAAGGTTTCTAAAATAAGGGTCAGCTTCTCTAAGGCACTGACAACTCAAAGAATTCTTTTTTTTTTTTTTTTTTGGCA
>NW_007780230.1:1396-3104 GCF_000696425.1 Galeopterus variegatus
ACCCCCCGGCGGGAGCGCCATCGCGCTCCCAAGCGGCGCACTGTAGCAGTGCGCCACTGGGCCGGCCCCAAATAATTCATTTTTAAGGGAACTGCAGAAGGCGCTGATGGGAAACAAGTGAGAGGACCGCGTGGCGGGGTGGCTGGCTCACATGTGACATTGTGAAGTTGCATCAGGGCACGTGCTGCCCTCAGTGTCACTAAGCAGCTTAGGGACAGATGTAGAGAAATGGGGATCAGTGTAGCCTCAGGGGAACTGGCAGAGCCAGCCTCGAGGGAGGGTCACAAAGGGTGGGAGGGAGGTTGGGATTAGAATATTGAATTTAGATTTAAAATGGAAACACAGGAGATCTGGGAAGGACATTGTCGGCTGCTCTGCCCCTGGGCTCCTGAATTTTATCACTAATAACCAGGATAAGACCATTGCACAGAATCCTCATAAAGTCTTTACAACCTACTTTTTTTTTCTTTCTGTGCATTCAGGGTGCCATGAGGATGTGGTTTTAAAATTTTTTTCATTTGTTACTCCATTCCCTCATTATCACTTCTGGATCCCAAATCCCTCATCTTCCATTCTGTACCATCTGGACGGCAGATTCTTCATTCCTCTTTCCGACGCTGCACAGTCAGGGCTGTTGATGACAGTGAGCACCTGGGAGCTCCACCCTGCCTGGAGCAGGGCAGTACGGGGCTGTGCCTCTGCCTCCGTGAGCAGGGCAGGCCTCCGGGTGGAGGGCTTGGTTTAGGGCTCAGGCTAATGCTTCACACCCCATTACCATAAATCTGGAGCAGAGAGATCAGTATGTTTTAAAACAGCTCCTGATATTGACCATTTGTAATCAATGAGGAAGAAAAGGTGACGTGCCTGATTATACCTTGAAATCACCCCCACTTGTGGGCATCACTTGTAGAACTGCTGCAGAGGATCCCCGAAGAGGTGATATGATTTGTTAACAGTCACAGAACTAGATATTGGCAGTTAGGACTGTCTTCATTTAAATAATTTCTAATACCCAGCATCAAGTGGAAACACAAAAACTTAAAACCTTCTCTGGCGTGTAGGCATTATCAGCTTGCTGGTGTCAATTTTCTGTCAAAACAAGCCACTCTTAGTAATCAATGGAAATTTCCAGAGAATATCAGCGCGCAAACCATTTATACCTTATTGAGAATTAATCAGATTTTTTTTCCTGTAGTACAGGGAATGGAAAGTTTACATTTTCATAAAGAATGTGGAAAGAATGGTACATTTTTCATTCTATGTATTTTGTATAACTAACATGAATTTCCTGTGATGTTTCATATACTGAAACAGGTCCTGGGATCCTAGGGTAACTAAGACATAATCCCTACCCTCTGTGAGAGGGAGATGTAGCTAATTAAAAAATAAATTGAACAAAGGTTCAGGAACATGCTCAGTGTCTACTGAGGCATAGGGAAGAGGATATTTGTGGGAAGATGTTTGTGAGAAGAATGTCAAAGAGCATGTAGGAGCTGTTAGATATTTGAAGGGAGATATTATGGTCTGAAAGTTTGTGCCCCCCCAAAATTCAGTTATGTTGAAACCTAATCCTACTGTGATGGTGTTAGGTGGTAGGATCTTTGGGAGGTGGTTTCATTAGAGTGGACTCCTCATTAATAGGATTCATGCCCTTATGAAAGAGGCCCCAGAGAGCTGCTTTGTCCTTTCCACCATGTGAAGACACTGT
>NW_007780231.1:0-732 GCF_000696425.1 Galeopterus variegatus
ATACAGGAAAATGAATAGGTGGACTTCTTTCCATAAGGAGAAATAAATTTATAAAGATGTGGAAAAAAGAAATTGTTATTTGTATTTATCATAAACAAATATACTATATTAGAGTGGGAATTTGTTCAATTATAGAAATAGAATATTTACAACTAGGTAATCCAGAAGACATTTAGGAGAAAGAGACTAGTTATACAGGTGGAAGTTATGAAGGTCAGTGATGTTTACCTTCTTGCAATCAAAAGAGTGAGGCAGGTCAAGAACATGGTTGGAATTCAATTGGTTTTATTCAGGGATTTTGTTAAGACTGAGCAGGGCAGGATGGATCCAAGTATTGGGTCCTCTTCTCACGCTAATAATACTGCATGAAAACGTTACATACAAGCTAAGTAAGTAATAACTAGGGCCAGAATGATAAGTTATTTAACTTCTTATTTCGCTGTAGGTGAAACTCTGTGTAACAGTTTAGCTAAGGTTTGTGAGAAAAGGGAGTTAACTTTTAATGGGGTGATAGATTTGGTTAGCAAATAGGAGAAACACTGAAACTGCAAGACTGAAACTTCTTGAGCATTACCCAGCTGTCTAATTTGCTAAAGGGATTTTATATGTCAGTGTACTAAGCTGAACAATTGTAAATTTGCATTGCATCACCTGTTCTAAATGGTAAATACTACTGCTTAGGAAAAACAACTAGACCTAAGAAATCTGAGTTTATTCTCCTGACTTTTTTTT
>NW_007780231.1:2847-3104 GCF_000696425.1 Galeopterus variegatus
AATTTTTTACTACTAGTGACCCAGTTGTACTTTTGGAAATCCCAGGTTGGTATCACCTGAGAAAATGAGGACTACATCATTATTCATTTTAAATGCCATAAAATTATCTCTTTTACTTGTAATCTTTGCATCTAATAGTACACATTTACGTTTGATGGCTTTGAGAGTGTGGCGGAACTTTTGCTCCTTCTCAAAGCTAGCTAAACCTGGAAAGGATTAAATGAAAATGTAGGGCTCATTGTAGCATTTACACCATC
>NW_007780232.1:0-322 GCF_000696425.1 Galeopterus variegatus
TTTGAAAGTGGGGAGCAGTAAACAGATGTGTTTGTTAATTTTGTGGGAATTGTTGCCCATGAAAATGGCAGTCTGGTTTTTGATTGTGACTTTGACATTGCAAAGTGCTGAATAGGAAAATGTCTCCCCACCTCCTCCCCAGTGACCGACTTAATGAACTGTGGCACATCTTGGTCATTAGTGTCTTTGGAGTGACATCTACAGCCAGGGCAATGTCTCTTGAGCGCAGTACTCATACTTTAACATGGAGTGTGTGTGAGCTCTTCTGCTGAAACTATGATTTGAGGTTCAACCACTTGTAGATCTATTTTACTTTTTTATT
>NW_007780232.1:1389-3104 GCF_000696425.1 Galeopterus variegatus
TCTTCTGCTGAAACTATGATTTGAGGTTCAACCACTTGTAGATCTATTTTACTTTTTTATTTTAGAATAAAAAATAGATTTTTCTCAAATGGGATACATCTTCAATTCATGACTATTTTTTCTTAACTCTCAATTGAATCTAGCTATTTATTGGCTTGTGTATAGTTCATGTTTTTCTCTTTTCTATCCTTCTTTTCTTTTGTTTTTTTAATGCTAATGTCTTATTTGCTAAGTGCCAGCCTCCAAAATCCCCCTAAGGCTGCATCTCCAACACATTGTTATGCTTATAAGGTTTTATTTAACTTTATTTAAGGATGATTGTGTCTGTGAAATACAAATGTACTGCTGCTTCCCACCTGCAAGACGCACAATGTATAAGGGTGAGCAAGTGTTGTTTCTTACATTTCTTAAATGCCTGTAGTAAATACTGTTTCCGCCTCTCAATTGTTGCCAGCTCTTTGAAGAAGGGGAGAAATGTTTGTTTGCGTGTGGGAATATTTCTGATATGCTGCTACAGTTGTAACACTGGAGCTAGAGAAAATAAAACATTGATTTCTGAAGTGTCGTGGGCTCTGTGGTGGGAGTGTTGGCACGAGAGGAGAGCGGATGGCAAGAGACCTCATTCACGGGGCTTGTTCCCAGTCCAGTTTTGCACATTAAGGACCACGGTCTACAGATTTGGTAGCACCTGCTCTCCCTCATCCCTCCTCCCAAAGTGGAAGCAGATCGTTCCTGGTCTTGCCAGGGCAGGGGCTGGGAGCCTCCTGCTGGCGGTGTCTCCCATGCCAGGGAGGGTGGCAGCCTTTCTTTCTGGGTGTGGTGGGCTGCAGCGGTGCCCTGGAACAGGGTGTGCTGCTGCCTATTTTCTGTGTCACTCACATCCCTCTGTGGAGGTTTAGTCTGAATCACTCTGTATGTGGAAGTTCCTGAGGGTGACCAGAGTCACCACTCCCTGAAGGTTACAGCTTAAGCCAGAGAACGTAACCTTTTCTGGAGGGGGGATGGTCTTGGACCCCTTTGAGAAGCTAGGGGCACCTTGACTCCCACAATGTTGAAGGTCACAGTGCCTTTCAGCAAGACCATCGAAGCCTGTAGCGAGGGTGCAGAGTTGGAACTGAGGTCAGGTCTGAGACCCGGCCAAGGGCAACGGTGCCAGGAGAGGTGGGAAGGCAGCACTGGTTAGAGGGTGGAGAGGACTGGAGAAAAACTTCCTGCTTTGTCATTTTACCAGTTGCCAACACCGAGCTACTGAAAATTCACCTGTGGCCTGCATTTTCTTCCACTCCTCTGGGGTGAGTGGTGGCTAAGGGAGGACTTGTTTCAGTGCATTCAACAGATATTTCTCCTCTCCCTGCCCCATGAAGTCAGGTCAGCCAGTGAATCTGCAGAGCCTCATGCTGGTGCTGGGGGGCAAAGAGGCTTGAAGTGTAAGATGTGGTTCCTGTCCTTGCAGGCCTTACGGCCTTACAGCCTAACAGGATACAAGGAGAGACAGACTTCCTAGATACAATCCAATCTTGACCCACCAAGATGGCAGTGAAGGCTTCCAGGGAAGGAAACAGCAGCATCATGCCCAGTAGCTCCACGAGGCAGCCACCTTGTCTGTCTGATTCACTGCTTCATCCCCAGCCAGTGGTGCACGGGAGCCAGCCCTGCACCTGCTCCCTAGAGCAGATGATGTGCACTTCCCCCCAGCCTCACATTCAGTAATAGCA
>NW_007780233.1:0-830 GCF_000696425.1 Galeopterus variegatus
CATACATACATACATACATACATACATACATACATACATACATACATACATACATAAAATAGGAAAGGGGAATGTGGAACAGTATTGGCAAAGTTGATAATTGTTGAAGCTAAATGATAACAAGTGGGAATTTATCATACAATTATCTCTATTTTTATATGTGTTTGAGATTTTTCTTAATAAAAATCTAAATAAAATGAGAAGCCACAGAAAACCAAAATCATGTATGAGCTGAACTTATGAGGAGAAACTAAGTGTAAGAAGTTTGTAGGGAAAGCAAGATTAGGCAGGAAAATAGGTAAATTGTTCAGTCTCTAAAGATTTCTAGGTCCAGTTTGTATAACATTACAATTTATTCTTTTCTTTTTTAAAGGCAAGTCAGTGATTTTTCAAACAAGTCTGATTAAAACACTATTCAAAAAGGATTAAAATGCTAGTGAACAATGATTTTTTAAAAGTTCAAGCTAATATCACTAATTATAATTAAAATTAACATTTATTTGCTTACAAATAATAGGAAAAATCCAAAAACCTTAGTGGACATAGATCTCCATATAGATATGTATAGATATAGTCATGTTACCATAACGTCATTTTAGTCAAAGAGAGATCACATATATGATGGTGGTCCCATAGAAATGTTTTTAACTTTTTAAAAAAATTTTTATTGAAAAGTATTGATTACGCACACTTGTGGAGTACAGAGTTGAATATCAATACATGTATACAGTTTGTGTGTACACACACACACACATACACACACACACATGGGTACTACAAAAAGTTCATAGAAAAATTTGTATTATTTTCCAATTCTATTTTTCTGTGAA
>NW_007780233.1:1669-3104 GCF_000696425.1 Galeopterus variegatus
GGGTACTACAAAAAGTTCATAGAAAAATTTGTATTATTTTCCAATTCTATTTTTCTGTGAACTTTTTGAAGTAACCTTGTATATATAATCTTCTCTAAATTAAAATATATCTTATGTATCTGTAATAAGAAGACAGACAAACCTCTTGGCTAGTCAAGACCTCAGGGACTCTCTTTCGTTGGAAGGAAGCCTAGCAAAGAGTAAGTTCAATCCAACTGGCTCAACAGAAGGGTTTCAAGATCTTTAACTAAAACCTCAACACTCCTTTGAATAATAAGGTCATTTTTTGGACAAGTGTAGAGCTTATAATAAAGCTTGGGCTATTGTAATGAAGTACCACAGACCGAGTTGATTAAACAACCAAAATTTATTCTCTCACAATTCTGGAGACTGGAAGTGCAAAACCAATGTTTCAACAGGTTTGGTTTCTGCCGAGGACTCTCTCTTTGGGTACATAGCCATTTTCTCTCTGTGTCTGTGTCTTCACAGGGTGTTTCCTCTTCTTATAAGGACATAAATCACATAGGATTAGGGCCGATCCTAGTGACCTCATTTAATCTTAATTACCTATTTAAAGACCTTTCTCTAAATATAATCACATGCTGAGTTACTGGGGGTTAGGATTTCAACATATGAATTTGATGGAGACACAATTCAGCCCTACCAAGTAGGAAACTCTCATTTTGCATAGTTAGGCATTTACTTCCTTTTCCCCCTAAACCCTAGAAATATAAAAAGCTGATCTGGGATGGATTATCTTCTGAAACCTAGATAGCATCTAGTACTTCTGGGCCCGAAACTGGCTAATGGAATGGTAATGAAATCATGAAAAGATCATTCACACTCTCTGATTCTAAATCTTTTCTTGAGAACTTCGCTTCTTGCCTTATTCTACTCCTGCTGTTACAACAAAATACCTTAGACTGGGTAATTTATAAACAACAGAAGTTTATTTCTCACAGTTCTGGGGGCTGGGAAGTCTGATACTGAGATGACAGCAGACTAGTATCTGGTGAGGGCTCACTCTCTGTCTTCAAGATTTCAACTTGTTGCTGCATCTTCACATGGTGGAAGGTGGAAGGGCAAAAGGGACAAGGGCCTTCCCTTTAACCTTTTTTATGACAGTGCTACTCCCATGCATGAGGGTGTAGCACTCATGATTTAATCACTTCCTAAAAGGTCTTACCTTTCAATACTATCACACTGGGCATTAGGTTCCAACATATGAATTTTTGAGAAACACATGCATTCAAACCATAGCACTTCTACATTCCACTTTACACCATGTACCATTGGTAATACCTGTACAACTTGTATACTCTGAAAGTACAGAATTAAAATGTTAGGGTAGGGCCGGCCCGGTGGTGCACTGCAACAGTGCGCCGCTTGGGAGCGCAGTGGCGCTCCTGCCGAGGGTTCGGATCCCACATACAGA
>NW_007780234.1:0-394 GCF_000696425.1 Galeopterus variegatus
CAGTTTCAGGTCTTACATTTAAGTCTCTAATTCATTTTGAGCTGATTTTTGTACATGGTGTGACCTACAGGTCTAATTTCATTCTTTCATGTGGATATCCAATTGTCCCAGCACCGTTTATTGAAAAGACTGTCATTTCCCCATTGTGTGTTCTTGGCACATTTGTTGAAACTTAATTGATCGTAAATGCAGAGATTTATTTCTGGGATCTCTATTGTGTTCCAGTAGTCTGTGTGTCTGTTCTATACTGTTCTGATTACTATAGCTGAAGTCAGATAGTGTGATGCCTCCAGCTTTGTTTTTTCTGTTTTATTTTTTTTGTTGTTGTTGTTGTTTGTTTTTTTCTAAAGATTGCTTTGGCTATTCATGGTATTTTGTTGTTCCATATAAATTT
>NW_007780234.1:2357-3104 GCF_000696425.1 Galeopterus variegatus
GTTAGGGAACAGGATAAGCTGCTGTAACAAAGTAACCTAAAATAGTGGCTTAAATTTGAAAGATGTTTGTTTCTCTCTTATATAACAGTTCAGGTCTGTCACCCTGAATCCCTTGTTTGCTTCTCTGAGTCTATTCCACTTGTCACCCTCTCCACTCAGCAAGAAGGGGGATGAGGGCCAGGAAGTAGAGAGCAGGCAGCTAACAACTTGACCCAAAGTTACACACATCACTTCCACTCACCTCCTATTGGCCAGAATTCGGTCACGTGGCCCATGGAGCTGCAAAGGAAGCTGGGAAATGTATTCTGTAGCAGGGTAGCCATGGACTCAGCCAAAACGTTGGGGGATGATTACTAAAAGAAGGTATGGGAGGAATGATATTGGGGGGAAATTAGCAGGTTCTGCCACAGTTTTGATATTTTAGCCTGCAACTAACAGATTAGTCACCTCATTAGCTTAATTAGCATAAACAATAAGTTTATCTCACAAAATTTCAAGAGGTAGGTGCTCCCAGGTGTCATTCAGTCACTTTATGATATCGAGGACCCAGGATCTTTCCATCTGTCTGCTCTACCAGCCTCAGCATGTTGTTTTGGTCCTTACACTTGTCATTTTATAGTCAAAAGATGGCCACCAAAGTTCCACACATCATATGAGACACAAAAACATCTGGCTAAAGAAAGGAGGCACTACTTCCTATACACTTTTCTTTTTTTTTTTTTTTTTTTTTTTTTTTTTCCTGTCCCG
>NW_007780235.1:0-701 GCF_000696425.1 Galeopterus variegatus
GATTCATCCCAGGGATGCAAGGTTGGTTCAACATTCACAAATCAATAAATGTGATACACCACATTAATAAAAAGCAAAGACAAAAACAACATGATCATCTCTACTGACACTGAAAAAGCATTTGACAAAATTCAACATCCTTTCATGATAAAGACTCTCTACAAGTTAGGCATAGACAGAAAGTATCTCAACATAATCAAAGTCATATATGATAAGCCCACTGCCAATATCATCCTGAATGGGGAAAAACTGAAAGTATTTCCCTTAAAAACAGGAACTAGACAAAGATGCCCACTCTCACCACTCCTATTCAACATAGTGTTGGAAGTACTAGCCAGAGCAAACAGAGAAGAGAAGGAAATAAAGGGCATCCAGATTGGAAAGAATGAAGTCAAGCTGTCCCTTTTTGCAGATGATATGATCCTATATATTGAACAGCCTAAAGCTTCTATAAAAAAAACTCCTAAAGTTGATAAACAATTTCAGCAAAGTTGCAGGGTACAAAATCAACACACCAAAATCAGTAGCATTTCTATACTCCACCAGTACACATGCAGAAAAAGAAATCAAGAAAGCTAGCCCATTTGCAATAGCCACCAAAAAAAATAAAATATTTAGGAATAAAGCTGACCAAGGATGTGAAAAATCTCTGTGAAGAGAACCACAATCCATGGTAGAAAGAAATTAAAGAGGACACAAGA
>NW_007780235.1:1646-3104 GCF_000696425.1 Galeopterus variegatus
TCCTCAAACAATTACAGATAGATCTACCATATGACCCAGCGATCCCACTGCTGGGAATATACCCAGAAGAATGGAAATCATCATGCCAAAGGGATACCTGTACTCCAATATTTATTGCAGCTCTATATACAATAGCTAAGGGCTGGAACCAGCCCAAATGTCCATCATGTGATGAGTGCATAAGGAAACTGTGGTACATCTACACAATGGAATACTACTCTGCTATAGAAAAGAATGAAATACTACTATTTGCAACAACATGGATGGACTTAAAGAAAATTATATTATGTGAAACAAGTCAGGCACAGAAAGAGAAATAACACATGTTCTCACTTATTTGTGGGGGCTAAAAATTAATAAATAAATAAACACACAAACAAATAAAGGGTGGGGGGAAGAAGACAAAATAACTACAAAAATTCCTTGAACTATTTAAGCCAAGTGCACAGATATGATGTGGGGGGGGGGAGAGAAGCGGGTGGAGAGGAATGGGCAAAGGGGTATGAAAATCAAGTACAATATATTTTGAGAAGTAAAATTAAATTAAATTAAATTAAAAATAAATAAATAAATAAAATAAAACAGTAAGATAGCACTTTACTTGAAAAATAATCAAAATAAAAAATTATGTAATATCTAGTGCTGGAGAAGATATAGTTATTGGTGCTCTTTCTTCCATAGCTGCTATGATTGTAATTGGTGCAGCTCTTTAGAAAAGCAATTTGGTAATATGTATAAGAAGCATAAAGATGTAGTTACTTTTTCATTCAGTAATTTCACTTCTGGGAACCTGTGTTAAGGAAACAATCCAAACTATGGGGGAAAAAATATTTACCAAGATATTTATCACAGCATTATTTGTAACTACAAAAATAAAAAATAAAAACTATCTAAATGTCCAATAAGGGAAGAGTTAAGTAAATTATAATGGATAATTTGAGGGATTTTCTGTGGCTGTTAAAATTATAATTGGAAAGAACCTAAATAAAAAAAATGCTTATGCTATAATTACAAGAAATATTCAAAATGTTATGTATATTGAGATAGCAACTAACAAGAGTTCTCATTTAAATGGTAAAATTGTGATGTTTTAAAAATCTCCCTCAGCCCTGTGAGAAAAATTATTGGTCACAATAGTTACACACCTTAAATGTCCAAATGATTCATCTCCTTCTTAGTGTAGACAAGGCAGATCACTTCAGTTTACATGACATTGTGTCACTTTGGGGTTGTTTAAAAGCACCATCCACCCTCTCCATTGAATCTGATGTTCTCTCTCTCCATTGCTATGTAAACCATTCTCTTATTTCTGTGCTATAGATCCATGTGAGGAAAATTCAGAGCCAGTCTGCCTGTCTATCAAACTCAGATCCTCACCTGGCCCCAGTGAGACAGTAAAAAGGCTTAGGACAGGAAAGGAAGCGGAGGGACTCTCACCATTATGATGAGTTTCTCATA
>NW_007780236.1:0-1331 GCF_000696425.1 Galeopterus variegatus
GCGCGGGCCGGGCTCACAGCAGGCGGCAGCCCAGCCCGCCCGCTGCCAACCACTCCGGCCCAGCGAAAGCCCTTTCCTCGTCCACTTCTTCCCCACAGCGCTGTCTGCAGGAACAACAGAAACCTGGATTCCGGAGCTGTCCCCGCAGACCCGAGCAAGCCCGTCCTCCGGCTCCCGGTCTGCTCTGGGCTGCTGGACGGCGGGCCTCTGCTGCTCTCTTCTCCTTCCTCCTGCCCCCGGAGAAAACACAGCCTCTGCCGCAAGTGCTCTCTGATCGCCTGCACTGCAGCTACATTTCTCTGGGTTCTTCAGGGTTTCCAGTCTTTCAGGATTCTTGATGTAAATGCAAGTAACTCACGTAAGGGTGGCACACACACACACAGACCCACAAGGGAATGGGGCAGGGGGAAGTGTTCCATCCCTCTCCAAATTATTCTTCAAACCCTCTGGGGTTGGTACCCACAGGCCAGGTGCCAACCCCCTAAGCACATTTGCAGGAGAGCTGGGTGGGCTGCCCCTTCCCTGCCTCTGCTCAGAACCCAGCCAAAAGTGTTGGCTCCTATGTGGGCTACTGGGAGAATGCCCCTCCCTCGGGGATGCCCCCCTCTGAGAAGTTTGCACAGAACTCTATTCTGTTCTCTTTATGCTTTGTGCAAATTAGAGTCACCCAACCACCAATTAATGGAAAGTGATGCATATAGCCAAATTTGCTGCTTTCCGGTCTCAAATGAGCTCCACCCCTCTTCCCTGCAACCCCCCCTCCCACTCAGGTCTCTGTCACAGGGGCCTTCTCCAGCCACAGTATTGAAAGCTGCCCTCCCCAGTGACGGTTATACTACCATTTATTTCCTTCCAGAACTTTGTCATTATCTGACTTGATCTTGTTTACTTGTTTGTTTACCTACTATCTGGACAGCTGTCATCACTCCCTCCACACACACAAACACGCACAGTCCACGAGAATTTGAGCTCCACAGGCGAAGAGACTTTCTTATCTGCGCGGCCCCTTACTGGGCCTGGCTCCCAGGAGGGACACGTTTGCTGAGGAAGTCAATGGAGGGAGAAACGCTAAGTGCCAGGGATGCCTGGTGCTCTGCATCCTTGCATGTTAAAGCTTTTCACATTAAATTATTACTTATAATATGTAAACGTGTATATTAACATATAATATATCATGCATAATATATGTAATTATATACACATATAATATATAAATATGTAGCATATAATTATCAGAGTCTGTCTTCTGTACCAGACCGTGAGCTACTCAAGGGTGTTAACATTTTCTGAGAGTTCCCTTGAGCTCAGCATGTAGCCTAGTACCTGGCAGA
>NW_007780236.1:2140-3103 GCF_000696425.1 Galeopterus variegatus
AGGGTGTTAACATTTTCTGAGAGTTCCCTTGAGCTCAGCATGTAGCCTAGTACCTGGCAGAAAGTAAATATTCAAGAGTTTATTTACGTGTTTGTTCGCTACGTGATGAAGAGCAAGACATTTGACTGTGAATAGCAAAGAAGTGATATCTTGCACTCGCACAGCTCTTAAAAGGCTGCTAAGTTGTTCTACAGCATTTTATTCCCACAACTCTAAGAAGCAAGCATAAAATAGCATCATCCCTACCTTACAGATGAGCAAACTAAATCTGCAAAAGGCTGAGTCATTTCTCCAGGGCAAGAATTAGTAAGAAATGAAATGTCCAATAATGACTGTAGAGTGGCCTGTTTCTTCTTTCGGTTCTATCCGAGTTTGCAGCTCTGTCAACAGAAGTCCTTTTAACACTGTAGCATTCGGATGGACTAGTGCTCCCTCCTGTCCTGCTCTTCCTCCAGCTTTGTGTTGTGGCGGGACTGCCTAGCCCACAGGACTTAGTGCATGCAGTTCTTCTTAACCGCTTTTCCTGATTCCTTCAGCAGAAACCACGGCTCCTGCAATCATGTTACTAGTCCACCTGGTCTAGACACCTTGCACCTTTATCACGGCTCCTAATTTTCCTCTAGTTAATTGCACTTGTGCAGGTTTTCTCCACCAGATCATGTGCTCTTCTCAAGATAAGACTTATGTGTTATTTATTTACACGTCTTATTCTTAGCCAGTGCACCTTTCACGTGCACATCACCTGTCAGTTGACTTTGTTCTCTGTGTCATAAGGAGCGTGAGGACAGCACTCAGAAACACAGGACAAAGCAAGGTTTGAGAAGCTCTTTCAACCTGACCTAAGAAAGCACATCATATTGGGAGAGGTGGATATGTCGGCCATGCTCAGGGACAGGGTGGGGTCACAGATATTGATGGACAGTCCATGATCTATTTTTGGTCTCCCTTAACTACCTCAGAGCC
>NW_007780237.1:0-947 GCF_000696425.1 Galeopterus variegatus
AAACAAACAAAGAAAAAACCATTTAGGTTAAGGTGTGAAGATTTGATAGCAATTTAGAGAGGATTATTTCTACCAGGGGATTTGTACTTCAAAGATTTACTACCACCACTGTTATCCCTACTACTACTAAACGAAGACAAGTAACATGTACTGAGTGCTTCCGGTATACATGCTGGCACCATGCTAAACATTTTATATGGATCAAATCATTTAATATTCACAGCAATCATGGAAGGTAGGAGCTTATTACTACCATATAGAGATAATGGAACTTGGCTATAGAAAGGTTAAATAATGCCAGGCATGCTCTCCAAACAATAACTTATTTAACACTTACAACACCACCACGAGGTGGAGACTGTTGTTATGCTTGTTTTACACAAGAGAGACCTGGGTCTCACAATTAATAAGCTGCAGGGCTGGGGTTAGGACCAAGACCATGTCAACCAGGAGCCTTTACAGCACTAGTGACACAGCCGTGAAGGGAGGAAGGCGGTGTTTGCCTTTGCTCTAGTGTCCGAGTGCCTGGGCTCTGGCTGCCTCACTGCCCAGAGCTCAGTCTCCTTACTTAGGGTGTCCTGTGCTCCTTACCTGGCTGGTTTCTTCTGAGGATCGATGGAGGTAAAGTGAAAGTCTGCAGCATTTGGTTGAGTGTTTAATAGGTTTTGTACTGGGTTCTGCCCGGGTCTGGCACTTACCATCTGTGTGACCTCATCTAAACACAAGGCACTCTCTGCACTCCACTTGCTCCTTTCCTCTGACGCTCAGAATTGTCTGCAACATTCCTTGAGTTCACAGCTAACAACTACTCTTTTTTCTTCATGCAGCCTCACTTACTTTTTACACCCAGTTTACAAAATAGGTACTGCTATGATGTCCACTTGGTGGATGAGAACAAACAAGGATAAAGAAATTTAAGAAACTTGCCAAAGCTATATCCTCATACA
>NW_007780237.1:2357-3103 GCF_000696425.1 Galeopterus variegatus
ATAGGATTGCACTATTGACTGAGTTGATGGGGGGTCAGGCAGGGAGAGTAGAACAGTTTGTTGGGAGCTGTTTTCATGGCTAGTTATCTGGGCTCTGATTCCTGCTATTTAAATAAAGCCTTAATAGGTGGGGGATGATCGTTCTACCTTTCCCCATTGACTTGCACTTACATGCATTTCTTCATGCATTCAACACTGATTTATTGGGGCTTTCTAGTAGCTAGGCACCATACTAGGTACTGGGTGATACAGAGATAATGCTTAAAAGCTAGTCTCTGACATCATGGGGATAAAGATCCCAGAATGCAGGAGGTCAGGGATACCACAATGAATCACAATGCTACCACAAACTTGAAATTAAACATATTTATGATTTATGGCTTAATGGGAAGGATCCTACAAGGAGTTAGCCTGACCTGCGTTGAAGTTCCTGCTCCTCTGTTTTCTAACTGTGCATCCTTGGCAAGTTCCAACTTTACTGAGCTCAGACGCCTCACTTGTAGGATTGGAGTGATAATACATACTTTACATTGTTGATAGGAAGATTTACGGAGATAATGTATGTAAAAAAGCAAATTTAATGTTGAAATTTATGTTGTTTCTCTTAGCATCGGTATTAATTGGGTGATAACTGGCCAAGTACTTAATCCCATGAATCACAATTTTCTCATCAAAGGGGCATCATTCTTTTCTACTAAATACCAGGTGCTTTATGTATATTTTTCCCTTTTAACCTTAGTAGCAGT
>NW_007780238.1:0-864 GCF_000696425.1 Galeopterus variegatus
GTCTTCAATCCTATGCAAAACTGAGTACAGGTTAATCCAGAAATCTGAAATCCAAAATGCTCCAATGAGCATTCCCTTTGAGAGTCATGTCGGTGCTCAAAAAGTTTCAGATTTTGAAGCACTTTGGACTTCAGATTTTTGGACTAGGGATGCTTACCTGTTGCATATTCTGCAAATATTCCCCCAAAAAAAAAAAAAAATCTAAAATCTGAAACACTTCTGGCCTGAAGCATTTTGGGTAAGGGATACTCAGTCTGTACTGTAATGTGACTCCACCTTGAGAAGAGGTAAAGGAGAGAATCCTCGGCACATATTAAGTGCACCATGATGTTCTCCCAACCAGGTATAATTAACATGTTGTAAGGGCTCAGTAATTTTAGCTATTTTCAATCTATCTCAACTACAATTTATACCTGAAAGTTTCCATGAAATTTAGGTATTCCTGTATCTAAACCTTCCTTGTGTTTTTCTTTTCTTTTTCTTTTTCTTTTTTTTTTTTATTAATCAAAGGGATGGGAAATGCCCTATCTTTGAGTGGAGAAATCCGACTTTTTTTTTTAAACAACTGGGAAGTAGAAGCAAAGCAAGACATGAAATGAGCATCTACCAAGGACAGAAGAGCAGCTGTCTTGGCGTCTCACAAAATATACTTACTTCTGAAAGTTTGTCTTTGCACAGAGGACAATGTGGGGCATGGTCGAGGCAGCGCTCAAGACATTTCAGGCAAAATGTATGTCCACACGGCGTAGTGACAGGCTCAAAGAGCAACCTGGAAAAAAATCTGCGTTGTGGCAAGAAATATCCAGAAGAGACTTTCATATCATCTATTTGTTTTAGAAGAATTCCTTCTGTAATTCCCTTACT
>NW_007780238.1:2679-3103 GCF_000696425.1 Galeopterus variegatus
AGCATAAGAGAAAAAAAAGAGTGCAGTAGCCTGTCTTAGAAATCTTTGGATAAAAGAGGACATACACTCTTCCTTCATAATCAGTCTTGTCTATTAGCTTCTGAGGTGAGCTTTATACTTTTCACACTAAAATACAGGGCCATTTCTTCCTGAGACAAAGTAAGGGAACACCAATCTTCATATACATATATACACACACATATAAATACATATATACACACACATAAATATATCATCTATCATATACTGAACTCATTTCTCTGCTTTTTCTCCAAGCCAAAATACTTTCAGGTCTCCTGATATTCTGGGTTGTAGAAGTGTTCCAAAGTTTCTTCCTTTCTATCTTTAATCATTAAAAAAAAGTTTTTTTTATATTTTTAAAATTTATTTTATTTATTGAATCAAAATCGGTTATACATATTTT
>NW_007780239.1:0-358 GCF_000696425.1 Galeopterus variegatus
CTAAATGTGAATGGATTAAACTCCCCATTCAAAAGACACAGACTGACTGATTGGATTAAAATGCTAGACACAAGTTTATGTTGTCCTCAAGAGACCCGCCTCACTTGTAGAGACACACACATACTAAAAGTGAAGGGATGGAAAAAGATATACCATGTAAAAGGAAACCAAAAACAAGTAGACCTAGCTATTGTTATATCAGATAAAATAGATTTTAGACCAAAAAACATAAAAAGAGACAAAGAAGTCCACTATATAATGATAGAAAGACCTATCCAGGTAGAGGACATAAAAATAATAAATATGTATGCACCCAGTACTGGAGCACCCAGATATATAAAGCAAACACTCTTAGACC
>NW_007780239.1:2393-3103 GCF_000696425.1 Galeopterus variegatus
TTTCAATACATTAGGTAGAGAAGGCAAGTATCTCAACACAATAAAAGCCATCTATGACAAGTCCACTATCAGTATCATTCTGAATTAGGAAAAACTGAGGGCCTTTCTTTTAAGTACAGGAACAAGACAAGGATGCTCAGTCTCACTACTTCTATTTAACATAGTACTGGAGGTACTATCCAGAGCAATCAGGCAAAAGAAAGAAAGGGAATCCAGGTTGGAAAAGACGAAGTCAAATTCCCTCTATTTGCAGATGACATGATACTATATAGAGAAAAACATAAAGACTCTATCAAAAAACTCCTAGAGTTTGTTAATAACATCAGTAATCAACTCAAAATGGATTAAAGGCTTAAGTATAACACCTGAAACTTCAAAATTCCTAAGGGAAAATATGGGTAAACCACTTCAGGAACTAGGTCTGGGCACAGGCTTTATGAACATGAGCCTGAAAGCACAAGTAGCAAAAGAAAAAATAAATAAATAAACAAATGGAATTATATCAAACTAAAAATCTTCTGAACAGCAAAGGAAACAATCAACAGAATGAAATGATAACCTGCAGATTGGGGGAAAATTTTTGCTAACTAAGCATCTGACAAGGAATTGATATCTAGAATATGCAAAGAACTCAAGCAGTTACACAGTGAAAAAAAATAACCCAATTAAAAAATGGGCAGAGGAGTTGAACAGACAATTTTCAAAGGAAG
>NW_007780240.1:0-1543 GCF_000696425.1 Galeopterus variegatus
ACAACAGAATTTGTCACCAGGAGGCCTATTCCACAAGAAATGCTAAAGGAAATACTTTAGACTAAAGGGAAATAACACCAGAGCACACTTGAAACCTCATAAAAAAAGGAAGAGAAACAGAAATGGTTAGTATCTGTGCAAGCATAGGAGACCGCTTTTCTCCTCTTTATTTTTTAAAAATATATATTTTACTGTTAAAATAAAAAAAAATAATTGTCAGCATAATGCAGCAGAAAAATGTAGGTTTTGGAATCAGACCGACCCGAATATTTTCCACTTTCTTGCTGTGTAACCGTGGGCCAGTTACTAAAGCTTCCTGAACCTGTCTCTTCTTCCGTAAGGTAGAGATGCCTATACCCATCCTTTAGAGCTATTGACGTCATTATTCATAATGTATGTGAAGTGTGTGGTGTAGTTTAGAGACCAGTGAATGGCATTTATTTTGTGCTAGCTTTTTATTGCTGTTATTCTTAAAATTGCATTACCACTGCACAGCAGGTGGTATCGTGTTCAGCAATAGGAATGTGAATTATTTCCCTCAGAAAGGCTTTGTACACTGTGTTTTATGTGCCATTGAGGTCAGGAAATCCCTTTAAATTCCAGCTTAGATGCAGTACAAAAGTGGTGTTTGGGTAAAGCCAACTGCCAATACATGAAGTTCCACGAACTTCTCATACTGTCTCTCATGGGAAATTTCCCTGTTCATTAACCTTCCAAGAAGGCACTGGTCATGTTTTATATCATGTCACTCTGCTTCTAAATACCTAAAACATAACTAAATAGGAGCAGACACTTAACACAAAGACAGCCAATACATGGTGACCTCTGTTCTACAGATTGAAAAGGTGAGTTGAAATAATTAGAGTGATCCCTTGAAAAAAGGAAAACTGGAAAAGTGAGGTGAGGAGCAGCAGAGGTGAAGCTCAAGAAAGCACTGGTGCAGCTGGGTCCAGAAGAGCCAGGGTGAGCCAAACCCATATGCAAGCCCAGGGCTAGGGAATCAGGCCACAGAGAGGGCAGGGGGAGCAGGATGCACCTCGGGACAGAGAGAAGCCGAGCAGTGTGAGAAAGTGAGAAAAGAGCCAGGTAGAAAAGGAAAGAGAGAGCAAGACACATGGAGAATAAATGCTCCCCACAGCTGCTGTCTCTCCTGAAATCTACGGGTTCCTGCCCTTTCATTTGCCCGAGCAAAATAGCCTGACTTTTGATGCTGAATCTGTTGTAAACGGCAGGTGCAGCATGAAGGTATTCGAGGAACCGGGGAGGGGGGCTCTGGCTGCCTGGAGAGTTTTGACCATACAGAGATAGCCTCCAAGTAAGATTCCTTAGTGTTGTCATCATGTGCTTTATTTTTCTGCCTATGCTTCTAATATCTAAAAGTGCATAAATTCAAGGATATTACAAAATTTCTTGGAACTTCCTGTTTGTTTAGCTGATTATTACACCTTGTAATAAAATGGTCTTGTCAACTATGCAGTTGACCTAACAGATATCTTCTAATCTTATGGATCTAAGATGCAGACTAGCTTTCAATTCATACACA
>NW_007780240.1:2847-3103 GCF_000696425.1 Galeopterus variegatus
AGTGTGTGTGTTTGTGTAAGTGTGCCTGTGTGTCTGTATGTCTGTGCATGTGTGTGTGTGTGTCTGTGTGTGTGCAGATTACCACAGATGGGAAGCTAATGGCAAGATGGGTATCTGTTCTGAATCCCATACAAAGGGTTAGAAAAATAAAGCCCAGTGGTATTATTTTTTGTAGTAGGAATATAATAAAAACGCACTAAAACCTCATTAATGTAGACAATGGGCAAAAGCAGCCTGAAGCTCTAAGCTTTTAGAG
>NW_007780241.1:0-952 GCF_000696425.1 Galeopterus variegatus
GGGTGTCCTGTAGAGGATCAGCCACTTGCAGTGTGGACTCTAATCCCCACCCCACGGGCAATTCCGGGGCGGTGCAGGAAGGCAGAGGAACAAAGCAGTAAGTCCCCAGAAGTGGAGCAGCTGGCCTTGCCATGGGGTGTGCGGCCATCCTCCCTGCTGAGCTTCCATGCCTGCCCTCTCACTCTGTCCTCTAGCAACGCCATGACAAAGGCCACACAGGTATGGGGCCATCTCCCCTTGACAGATGGGGAAACAGAGACCCAGCACAAAGTAAGTGTCTCAGGCCACATAGCTTTCTGTGTACCATGTGCTCCCACCCCCAGGAGGGCATCTGTATCTCCTTTCTGTGGATAGAGCAGGGAGAAAAGAAGGTAAAGATTGTCCTCTCCGCACTCCCTCCAGCTGGCAAGTGAGGTGGCAGTGTGTCAGCCGCTGGTCGAGAGAACTTCCCATTAGCAGTGCAGACGGGGAGACAAAAGACCTCAGATTAAAGTTAGATTGCGTGATGACAGACGAGATTAAAAACCAGTGTCCCTCCCCAGTGTATGGCCTTCCCAGCCCTTGAAAGGCACCTGGTTATTAACCCTCTTTACTAGGGTGAGAGGGCACCTCTTCCCCACCCCCACCACACCCCACACTCACACACGTTGCCCTCCAGACAGAAAACAAAAGGCACCCAAGGCTGTCCCATGTTCAAGGGTACGACTCGGGGGGGACTACACACAGGCCCAGGCCAGCCCCAGGCACCCCAAACCCATGGCTCACCAGAGAGGCAAAGAATGAAGCAGGAAGAGTTTGGGACCTGGAACCAAATGTCACCTGTCGTAGTCAGTAAGTCTTCACTACTGAGGTGAGCTCTCTAAACTCTCTGAGCCTCAGTTTCCTCAACTATAAAAAGGGAAGTACAGCCATCGCACAGGGTTTTTTTTGAGGATCAGGGGGAAGGTTAGAC
>NW_007780241.1:2668-3103 GCF_000696425.1 Galeopterus variegatus
AGAAACCTAAATCCAGGTTTCTGGACTCCCAGTACCTGCCTCCTTCCAAAAATAGTACCTACGCGCACGCATGCGGACACACCATATGGTGATCATTTATATGAGCACTTGGCAGCTTTTCCAGTGTGAGGTGTGATGGACATTAGAGTGGACACTGAGCAGTCCAGGGCCACAAGGAAGGTCCTTCCCACCATGACGTGCAACAGACCAGTGTGGTTAACAAGCTCCTTCAGGTAAACATGGTGGAAATAATCCAGAGAGAACTAATCTGTCCTTGAGACCTTCATGAGTTTTCCTCCAAACATCAGGATACTGTGGGAAGGCGAGGTGGGGGGAAGGGAGGGGGTGTTGATGTCTCTTCTTTCTAGAAGGCTCTGTGGACCTCCGCAGTCTGTGTTGAGACCCGCAGCATTTACTACACTGTCGCCACCACTA
>NW_007780242.1:0-437 GCF_000696425.1 Galeopterus variegatus
CCTTATGGATAGGTACTGAACTTTATACCCTGTAGGAAAGAATACAGCTTCTTCTCAAACACCTGTGGCACATCGCCAAAGCTAATCATAAACTGGTTTATAAAGAAAACATTAGTAATTTCCATAAAGTAGAAATGCAGACAACCTTTTGATAAAAATGCAGTAAAACTAGAAATTATTGACAATGACAGAAATAAACAAAAAAGACCCTTCCATATAGAACATTAAAAAGTCTTCTATTAACTGTTTTGCAAAAGGGGGAATACAAACTAAAATTGCAAATTTTTATGAAAAAGAATGACAGTGAAAACACTACACATCCTAGCATATGGGATGCATTTAGATCAGTCCCCAGAGGAAAATTCTTAGCATTCAACTCTTTTATCAGTAAAAGTAAAGGAATAATAATAATAATAATAATAATAATAATAATAATA
>NW_007780242.1:2126-3103 GCF_000696425.1 Galeopterus variegatus
TCCAATTACCACTCTCTAAAGCCACCATATTATACTGAAGGTCATTAATATTTGATGAAAATCTATTGGCCAAAATGAAGTGAATCTTTGAATACATCTAATAATTATTAAATCATTACTAATATTTACTGAGCATTTACTGTGTGCCGGACACTCTAAATGCTTCATTTGTATTATCAAGTTCAATCCACAGAAAACTGAAGCACAATTTGTATTTGTCCATTTCATGTTTTTAATTCGTTCACTAAGTTTTATCTTAAAGGATGTATATTCAGAACCACCCTAACTTTAGTTTGTGATTTAATCTACCATCTGCATGATGATTTTTTCTCACATAATTTAAAGATATTCCATGACTATGAATATTCCGTGAACCTGGCTAACATGGAATTTTGAAAGAGGCTGCAGAGACCTGTGACTACACTGAGCACACATTACAGGTCATAGAGCCACTGATACATGTTTTCAAAAGGGCAGATTTTTTGTAAAGCACAATCCATGTTCAACAGAATGAGGATGACTTTTTCTCTTATTCTGGTATTAAAAGTACCATGATTTATAAAAGACAAATGCCACTGTACATGAACAGTGGACAAAAAGATCTTCTATGCTCTTATTCTAAGGATAGCAGGGGAGTCAAGGCTCCTTAGCTACTGGTTTGTTAATTTCCATGATTCAGAGTAAAAGGTGAAATAGTGAGGGGAGCCTTCATGTCTGATACAAATTATAGGAAATACATAAGAGATGTGCTTTCGTCCTTCTACTATTGAAAAACTTTTATTATTGCTCTTACAAGTTTTTACCTCCCACACATGTTAGCATCACATATGAATATGCCTTATGTTAGTGAAAAACTACAGCACATTAAGCCTTATATTTGATTAGCATTTTGTTTGTACTTTCAATAATATTCAACAAATATCTATTTTGAAGGTTTTATATATATATATATATATATATATATATAACCTTCAAAA
>NW_007780243.1:0-1775 GCF_000696425.1 Galeopterus variegatus
ATGAAAAAATGTTCAACATCACTAATCATCAGAGAAATGCAAATCAAAACCACAATGAGATTCCACCTCATTCCAATTAGAATAGCAATTATCCAAAAGACTGAAGTTAACAAGTTTTGGTGAGGATGTGGAGAAAAGGAAATAAACCAAAATGAAATAAAATCAGTACTTCAAAAAGATATCTGCACTCCCACGGTAACTGTAGTACTACCCATAATAGCCAAAACTTGGAATCAACCTAAATGCCCAACAATGAATAAATGGATAAAGAAAATGTGGTGTATCTACACAATCAAATACTATTCAGCCATAAAAAAGAATGAGATTCTGTCATTTGAGACAACATGGACGAACCTGGAAAACACTATGTTAAGTGGAATAAGCCAGACACAGAAAAACAAATATTACCTGATCTCATATATATGTCGAATTAAAAAAAATTGATTTCATAGAAGTACAGAGCAGAACTGTGGTTACCAGAGACTAGGGAGAGGAAAGGAAGGAGGGGGAGAGGTTCGTCAACAGGTACAAAGTTACAATTAGGTAGGAGGAATAAGTTCTGAAGTTCTATGGCACCATAGAGTGAATATAGTTAACAATAAGGTGTTGTGTATTTCAAAATAGCGAGAAGAGAGATTTTCCAACGTTATCACCACAAAGAAATTATAAATGAATGAGGCAATGAATATGCTAACTACCCTAATTTGATTACTATAGAATGTGTACCTATACCAAAACATCCAATTGTACTCCATAAATATAGACAATTATAATATCAACTGAAAAATAAAAAATAAATAATTTTTAAAACTCTTTTACCCACTTATTTCTCAAGTTTTAAAATAAGTAACTGTTTCTCTTCCCAGATGTCTCTGAGCCGGCACATCAGAAAACAGGCAAAATGGTGAACCTCAGAAGAGAGTAACCAGGGAGAATTCCATTAGTCAAGAGTGAGCAACTGGTAAGGAAACTTCTCAGCACCCGAGGTCAAATGGGAAGCAGAAAACAAGACACTTGTCCATTTCAAAAGCTAAGTGGGCAGAATGCAAGCACAGCAGAAAGAGCCCCTGCCTGATAACCAAGGCAGGTCGGGGATTAGGGCAGGCAGGTGAAGAGCAGCAGCGTGTGACACACGTGACCTTGCTCCCCAGGATCAAGTCTCCCAAGAAAGAGACATGTCTTCTTTTCACATGAATAGGGAAAAATAGAGTTTAGATAGTAATACCCACCCCCATTCTCAGCTCCTCAATTCGATAATAAAGTATAAATTTTAAAAAAGGAAAAAAAAAAAGGTCACCTGGGGTTAGTGAGGAATGAGGAAGTATCCAATGAGTTTCCAAGAGCCTAATTTAATAAAATACCTTTATTATCGTTGGTGTCTTGTTTTAGAAAATTTCTTTCATCCCCAAATCTCACTGGCTGACAGTATGCACACCTACGATCTTTAAACAAACTTCTAAGCATTTTGTTTTATAGTAATGTGTCAATTAAAATATAAAAAATAAGTAAATTTTAAAAATCTTTACTCATTTATCAAGTAAATATAATAACATTTTCCTTCCCAGACATTTAATATAATACAATATTATAATATAATGTATTGTGTTTAAATATTTAATTGTTATTAATATCATATATTAATATTTAATATAATACATGGTGTGTGTGAAGAGAAAGGGAGAAACCTAAAAAGTGGATTAACAAATGAATCACTGTTTTGCAGATACCACTCTCTTGATATGCAAAATACAAGGAAAGGGGACTTTGGCACTGGC
>NW_007780243.1:2611-3103 GCF_000696425.1 Galeopterus variegatus
GTTTTGCAGATACCACTCTCTTGATATGCAAAATACAAGGAAAGGGGACTTTGGCACTGGCAAAATTCTCCTTCGGATAAGAAGCCAAACACTGATCATTCAGGGGTCCCACAATCCCCTTAATAAAGGGGAAAAATGTCATGAGCACATTCCTAATGGGATAATAACAAGGAACTTTCTAGAAGAACAGTCCCTGCTTACCATTCCAATTATCCTTGCAGGGAGTGGGGTTTGACCCTGAGTTCCCTCCATCCAGAGCCCTAATGCTTCCTCTGAGGAAAGCAGCCTTCATTTCCTTCCTGTCCAGGCTAAACTATTTCATACTGAATTGCTCAAGGCTCTTAACAAGTTCAGAAACAACCACATCTGTGGTGTGACTCTCCCTTGAAGGCAGAGAGAAGAGATTTGATGGAGCTTCCAAACTCCTTCCTAGTGACAACCCCCATAAAGCCACTAGTCTTGAAAAGTGATTAAAATCCAAAACAGTTTTAT
>NW_007780244.1:0-3103 GCF_000696425.1 Galeopterus variegatus
ATTCAGACATTAGAATAGTCTTTAGAAGTTGAAATAAAAAGAGGAATTATTTACTGAAAAACAAAAAAAATCTGGGTGAAAATGAGGTAGAGAAGGAGGCTTACTACACCTAGTCATTAATGACTAACAGTCATTCTGTCCACTTATAGTTCTGTATTTTACATAGTCCTGCATTTTATATCTGACTCAAATGCACTTGAGATTAAATTTGAAAACTTCACCGTAAGGCTTCATTGAAGAGTTTATTATCAAATCGCTACCAAATGTCAATATCTAACTTAGAACTAAAGTTCTCACTATGAAAAAACAGAATAGTACCATTTATGCTACTATTTAAGAATTTTTTGATATTTCAGAGCTAATAAATTATTTTGGGCAGAGTGCATTTTACCCCCAGCAGAAATTAGACTTGCCCAAAATACTTTATAAGTTCAGTGTCTTTTACTTTCTTGTATTTGTCACTTTGTACTAAAGTCTAGAGCTAGTTAAATATTTTTACTCAGGAACTAGGAGCTTATTAAGACTTTTTATTAAGCTTATTTCTTAAAAAAAAAAAAAACAAGAACAACATAAGTCAAATATTTGGAGTTGTTTTTCTTTCTTCTTGAGTTTGGTGGTAAACTGTTTGCATGGTTAAAGGTCTTTGGTCATAGAAAGGTTATAAAGTTTCAGAGGTAATCCTTCTCTATATCACTCACTTGTCTTATTTCTATGGAATCTTGGTTGTCAGATCTGAGATATTTAAATAAAGTAATATGTGCTAAGCATTTACACATTCTTTTAACTATCACTTCTAAATACAAAAAAAAAAAAAAGTCTTATTGGCCTCCAGATCATCGGCTTCCCATTTTTCACCTTCCAATATACTTTTGATCTAGACTCTCGTGAATATAAGGAAATATACGCAAGCCATCCTTTGCATTACAAGTTGTAGTGAAGGAAAAATGGGACTGTAAAAGTCACAAGGCAACCAAATGTGTGGTCAAGAGAGGCAGAAGGATGCAGAATATCAAAACAATGTGGCTATTTAACTCTTCCTCAAAGTGTTTTGGCATCGTTCTTATTACAGTTCCAGTTGTCTCAGTGTATAAGGATCTTTCAGTTGAAATAAATCTAAATAGAGCCAGATACTTCAAGTGGCCTTGTGATTAACTTTGAAACTCTCCACAGCTAGTTCCATTAAAAAATTTATGATCACATTCATTACCAAATGTTAATATTAAAGTTAGGACTAAACTTCTCAGTGTGACAAAATAGAGTAGTGCCAGCTGGGCTATCTAGTCAAGAAGTTTCAAACCATAGTCTATCTTCACACTAATTTTAACTCACAGTAATGGCCTGAGCCATTTCATGGGGTTCAGAAGTGTAATTGTTTATCTGTGTTGTGAGGAATAACATTTGATTTCGTACAAATCAGATAGCCCAGGCTATTGGAGAAAATCAGCAATGATACTTGTGTGTTGAATTTTGTTTAGAAACCTCACATGGTAAGCAAGAATCTCTTCAGGAAGGAAAAATGAAGAGAAGTGAGACTGCACTCAAAAGAAAAGGTAAAGCAGATAAAGATAGATATAATTAAATAGAACTCTGCATTGTATAACTGTCTCAGTCAAAATAGCTAGATTGGTACAGTAGTATATTTTTATGTATTTTGAGCCATATTTTCTTGGGCCCTTATTGAATTGCTTTCACTGATAAGCACTTTGGTAAAAAGTCCTCAACTTTCTCCACAGCCTAACATAGCAGTGGAGGTGAAACTTTCATTATGCAAATAATAACCTGGTAGTATATTTTCTGGAGGATTATTATACCCACTACATCATTCAATGGCCCAGCTATGAAATCCAAAGTGAGAAATAAATTTTATGCAGAGTCAAGGAACAGGATTTTTACCCTGAGTGATTAGATAGTGGGTACCTCTAAATAATAGCATTTCCCTTTCTATTCTAGCTGTCTGTGAGTACAGAACCATAGTAGTGGCTCAGATTTAGTAACTGTACAGGGACCTAGCTCTCAATATCTGCTTTCTAATTCCTCTCCTGGTTTTGAAATTCCCTATTAAGTTATATTTTTCCTGACCCTAATTTCATTTATGCTTTTCTTTTTCTATTTAACTTTAGCTATTTATCTGAAATAAGGGGGATATAATTTTTAAAGGAATTGACATTTGTTACCAAATAATTCCAGATTCTAAAAGGTATGTTAGTTAGATTTCTGTTGAAGCTTCAATAGCAACCAATTAATTAAAGACTGAAATGTAGTTATGGCTACATGTGGTTGACTTCTTCCAGGGTACATTCAAATGTCATTGTCATGAAGTATGTACCCTTAACTATTCATCACAGACTGCCAATGCAGTTGCAGTTCAATAGTGTGCAATGCTCACAAAAAGGTGTTTATTTTGGCATATAAGTATACATGGCCATGATTCCCAAAGAGAATCTCACCCTTCTCTGATTATGTAACACGATGGGTTTATATAACTAGAGCTAGCTGGCAATTTAACACTGAGATAAAAATTTTAGCTAAAATTTTAAGGACTATAGTTTATGCTCAGCTCTTATTTGTTTACTAATAGAATAATTTTCACTACATTACTGATTCCTTGCTTTCTCCCTGTTATCAAAAGAGCAAATGAAAGATCCTCACAGAGAGTCATTAAAAATAGAAATTAAATATGCCTATGCATATCAGGTTCCAAATAATCAAAATAAATGTAATATGCACATGCTCTAAGAGAATCCTTAATTAAAAGCACACAGACTCTAAACAAACCATAAGCAAACACACAAGTTCAACAATCTAATATATACATTGGCATCACGTGGTTAGCTCGATTTAACTAACTCCAAAGACTTCCAAATGTTTTTTTCTTTTATTTTACTATATTCTACTATGTTGAATAATATTTGAAATAGGTAAACCCTCCATCAAGATTTAGAAGTTTTTCTGTTGCGTAGAAATGCTGTTATTTTGACAATTATAACAGGATTTCCTTCTTGGGGAGGAAGTTACATGATTTTATTTATTAGTATTTGAGATTAACACCATTGAAGGTGAACACTATTAATTGATTATTTGTTTATCTCACAGACTATTTTAT
>NW_007780245.1:0-499 GCF_000696425.1 Galeopterus variegatus
CGTTCAGCGTCTTTTGGATTTTAGCCATCCTAACTGGGGTGAGATGGTATCTCAGTGTGTTGATTTTTTAAAATACTTCATAAACATAAGAAATTTAATGTACATTATTTATAGAATACAAAGTTTTATATAGATACATCTATTAAGTAAAACATCTATCATTCACATTTTCCAAAACATTGCAGTTTTGTTTATTTGAACTGTCTAATACAGAAAGAGTTGTATTAGGGGTATTATCATGATAGATGATTTTATCATGTTCCTATAGCTCTGGAAGTTTGGCTTTATGATTTAGTTCATGAAGAAATATGATGCATGCATGCTTTATTGTTGTATATTCTGTCATTACATAATAGTCCCTCTTTGTCTTATTTAATTATTTTGGGCATTGAATTTTGCTTAATTTGATTATAATATTGCAACCATGTGTTCTTTTGTTTTTATTTCATTTTTAATAAAATTTTCATCTTTATAAAAGAATATAGATAATGTAGATATA
>NW_007780245.1:2155-3103 GCF_000696425.1 Galeopterus variegatus
GAAGATGAAGCCCACAGCTGCAGACTATCTACATCAATTTGCAAGGGGAAAAATTAATCTCGTTTATGCCCTAATTGAAGAGGACTGATGATTAATGGCAGAAACAATAGCCAAGACCTTAGACATCTCAGCTGGTTCAGCTTAAACAATTCTGTCTGAAAAATTAAAGTTGAGCAAACTTTCCACTCAATGGGTGCCAAAACTGTTGCACCCAGATAAGTTGCAGACAAGAGCAGAGCTTTCAATGGGAATTTTAAACAAGTGGGATAAAGATGCTAAAGCCTTTCTTCAAAGACTTATAACAGGAAATGGAACATAGCTTTACCGCTATGATCCTAAAGACAAAGCACAGTCAAAACAGTGGCTACAAAGAGGCAGATGTGGTCCAGTCAAAGCAAAAGTGAACCAGTCAAGAGCAAAGGTCATGGCAGCAGTTTTTTAGGATGCTCAAGGCGTTTTGCTCGTTGACTTTCTGAGGCCAAAGAATGATAACATCTACCGATTCTAAGAGTATTTTGAGAAAGTAAGCCAAAACTTTAGCAGAAAAATGCCCAGGAAAGCTTCAACAGAGAGTCCTTCTGCACCACAACAGTGCTCTTGCTAATTCCTCTCATCAAACAAGAGCAATTTTGTGAGAGTTTTGATGGGAAATCATTAGGTATTCTCCTTACAGTCCTGATTTGGCTACTTCTGACATTTTTTTTGTTTTCTAATCTTAAAAAAAATTTAAAAAGGCACCCATTTTTCTCAGTTAATAATGTAAAAATATGGCATTGACATGGTTAAATTCTCAGGACCCTTGGTTTTTTAAGGATGAAGTATTATCATTTACAAAAGTATCTTGAACTTGGTGAGGCTTATGTTAAAAATTTAGTTTATATTTTTTATTTTTGTCTTTTTTTTTTTGTCTTTTGTCTTTTTCCGTGTCCGGCAACGGATCGCAACCCT
>NW_007780246.1:0-3103 GCF_000696425.1 Galeopterus variegatus
CCGAGGTTTATATTTTATATATTTTAAACATCTATTTAGGGAGAAGCACAGATGAAATAGAGATTGTCCATATCCTTTCTTCCTTTTTTTTTGGGAACTACTATTATAACCACACAATTTCAGTGTTCTCTTTTCTCTACCTTCTTTACATTAAAAAAAAAAATTATTCCCTCTGAGTAGTTTATGTTTATCTTAAAGCTCAATAAATGGACTACTGGACCATTTAAGAGATCGTGTCAAGATTCAAAGTTACACTAAGTTTCTAATTTGTTCATGTACTTAATGGAGTTTGCAAATACACTACTAATAAATAAAATACTATCAAGAAGAGACCATTCATTTCTACCAAGGAATAATAAATAGCATAGAATAAAAAAGTGATGCTTCATTCCATGGGCCTAATTCCATATTTTCTCAAATATCTGATGGTCTTAAAATTTCACCTTCTCCCCCACCGCACCTCCCCACAGCCCCCAGCAGTTCTTTTGATTTGTCTGCACTAAAGCCCATCTATTACCAAAGAGGATTTGTGGTGGCCTCCAGTGCTAAAGCACAATATATAATCAAAAAGTAATTTAAAAATAACCACGACACAGATAATATCATCCATAGACAGGTGAGTGAGTAGATGTACCAGGGAACTTGAACAGTTAAATGGGTTAAACCCTAAATTATCATTTCCAGAAAAAAATAAACAAAAACAAAGAAAAAAGGGAAAGGCACACAAGTATGTAGTTGTTTTGTTTTCATAAAATGAAATAACTTAAAACTAACAGTCTTCAAATATGTATTTCTTCCACCAGAACTCTTAAAAAATCCAAGACCCCTCAAAACAAACAAAGTACACATCTTTGAAAAGATGAGATAATTTTCTCCAAGGACACTGGTTCCTGACAATCTAGTAATCTGGAAAACCCAGCAGAAAGGATAGTTAACATAACATATCAGTTTCTTTTTCTCTATCTTGTTTTCTCTCCTAGGTCATGTCTCAATGCCTTAGGTGAGTTGTTCCCACATCTTGGTTTCCTGTAAATTTAGGACTGAATTTTCTTCCAAACACCTGAATTTAATTTTTGGCTGATTCTGTATTCTTTTTCATTCTCTACTATCATGTAATATTGATTTTATTTATTTTATTTCTTTCATTCATTTATTCATTCAAGTTTTGAGACAGTTAAAAGGCTGCTGAAATAACCTAGAAAAAGATTACTTGACGTAGAGAAGAAGATCTGAGTTGAAGAAGGCCTGGCTAAAGCAGTATCAGCTTTTGTACTTTGAATGAGTCCATTAATCTTTTTCAGTCTCAGTTTCTTTGTCTACAAAATGGAGACAATTGTTCCCAGGATTGTTATTAGATTAAATGAAATAATGGATGTGAATGTTCTTTTAAAATTAAAAAAGTTCTATTTGTCTACAAGTAGTGTAAGCCAGTTTCTCAAACTAGCTGCATAATATTATTCAACAGCAAAAGACACATGTTTTGATTTGCTCTTAAAGCAGAAATATGAGAGGAGATTCAGCATCAAATTATTCTACTATTATTTACCTAACCTGTCAGGTAAAAGGTTAGGTCCCTATTCAACTAGAGGCTGACTAGAAGCCCAAAGGAAAGGCCAAGATGTTGGATTTTTACAAATAATCACATAAACAGTAGTAAACTCTTCATATTCTTTTTGTTAGCCTTGACATGACATACCTGAGGATGCCAATATTGTTTAATAAACAAAGCTGGATTAAAACTGGTTCAAAGGTGAGTTTGTTCAGGCTTTTCAGGCACCAGATCTAGCAAAGGATTTAAGACGCACGTGTTGAGATTAGAACGCTGAGGATCAGGATCAGTTCCTGGGATGTTCTGCATTATTATTTCTGGATTAAGAGATGATTAAAGAAAAGGACACTTTCAAAAGGCAGATGATACAGACAAACCCCACAGTCATTTTTAGTGAATAGTTTACTGCAAATTATGATGAAATAATACGAGCATACAGACCTATGACAATTAAAGAGATGACAAACCAGAAATACTGACCCAATCTGGGAATTCAGACCTACAATTATGTCATCTTTTTTCCCCAGAGAAGTAAGATATACAGTTAGGTGTGGTTTTTCTTCTTTTATATATATATATATATATATATATATATTTTAAGGGAAGCACTAAAGAAAAGTCTGCAGCTGGTAAGTGTTGGGGGTCAACAATGTTCAGTGATCATTATACAAGGTAGAGCTTGCCAAGAGAGAAAGAGGTCTTGAAACTGCCTGGTTGTTGTCACTGCTTTGCAACTGTGAATAAACTTTCAATGTAGACATTTTGTAGGGAAAGAGTGTAGATCAAAAAAAATTATAAACTGAATTTGGTGGCTGAAATGTTAACATGTGTATATGTATAAATACTTTCACTTTCTGAACTTATTTTTTCATATTATATTTTAAAGAATTTTAAACTTTTAGAATATTTAGAATATGACAGTTCTCATTATTTCATTAAAATGTACTATTTCATCCAATTTTTTGATATTATTTATTTAAAAAACCTTAGAACTAATCTAACTTCAACTCTTAGCTCTTAAGAATAATTAATGGAATAATAAAATAACTGTTTAACTAACTTACTACTAAATTCAAAGGGGATTCTGCAGCTTATCGATTTTTCAGTGATGCACCTAGCATACATAATTGGAATACGTTTCAATATCATGGGTTATGTCTCTAATAAACATATAATTCATTATTCTAATCCCAAATTTTCTTACCATGCTCTACTTACTGAAGAAAATATGTTCTATTATTTCCATTTCCATATTACTTGTCTCCAAAGTATGTTAAAAGGCTTTGTCTACTACATGCATGCACGTGCTCACACATACCCAGAGAGAGAGAGACAGACAGACAGACAGAGACAGAGAGAGATCAGACTCAACAAATAATGTACCTTATAGCATTTTAACATCCAGATTTAAACGGCTGGTCAGTCAGACTAACGGGAGGGTTGAAGAAAGGAAAAGTGATCTGCCTTCAAGAGGTGACTTCATGTCTATAAGTAGACTTATAAAACAAACTGATAACCTAGTTTGCCTTTTATGATTGGAGTAGAATTTGTGCA
>NW_007780247.1:0-1425 GCF_000696425.1 Galeopterus variegatus
GTGGTGGGAGGAAGGATTGAAATAATGTGTAGAGAACTAGGAGTGAAGTCTGATAAACTACTTTAATAGTCTTGCACAAAACTTTTCTGGGTGAACCTGTGCTTCTGATATGTAAAATAAAAATGTTTGGACAGATGAAGAGCAAAGTTCTTTCTAGCTTTTATAACCTGAGTTATTTTGAATAAAGAAGGTTCACGAGCAACCTTCCCTGGAATTTGCAGTGCATAAATTTGACCAGCAGAATGCACCAAGTGTTCAAGATTTTCACAAGTAACCTTCCAAATCTTCCTGCCTGTGGGAAGAGTCATGCGTCTATGAATGGAACAGTGTTTGGACCATTTGATAAAAGAAAAGCCCTAAAAGAATCTTCTTTTTTATTAAAAATTTTCATTCTACATTTGTAAACCAAAGACAATATTCAAACATTGTCTTGGCTCTGAGACATCACTCTATTTTGGATCAACTCCTACCTCTCTGGCCACTCTTTCTACATCTCTTGTGCTGGGTCCTTCTCATCTCTTTGACTTCTACCTATCGGGTTATCTGCCAGGGCTCAGTCTCCCTTTATCTATTTACACTCGTTGCCTAGTGATCTCACCCTGTTTCCCAAATTAGCCCTCCAGATCAAACTGCTTTTTTAACTTCAGCATCACACATACACATCCGCCTAAGGGACATTGACAGTTGGAGGTCTAATAGGTCCATCTCGAAGTCCTGACTGCCACCTGCTTTCCAAAGTTGCTTTCCCTCGGCCTCCACTGTCTCAGAAAGTCTCCTTTCCAAATCTCTGGTTGCTCATGTCCTAACACTTAGAGCAGTCCTCGATTTTAATTATCTCTCACACCTCACATCCAATATGTCAGCAAATTTTATTTGTTCTGCCTTTGAAATATCACTGGAATCGGACCAATTTTCACCACACCTGTCTTTGGGCCTCTCGACTATTATTAAAAACTATTATTAAGAAGGGAGATATGTTCTGGTCTGGCCAAGAGTATCAAATGAAGTTAAAATGGGATTTATTGTGTTCGTTTTGCAAGATGTCTCAGAGCCCAACAATGATGTAATAGGTATGAAGTGCCCCTGTACAATAACTGTTCATTTTCTCCCCTACTACATTTTGGGGGTGTTGGTGGTACTGGAGGATTTTCAGAATAAGGAGTAAGCTAACTCTGTTGAAGTTTATCAAACGTCATGAGGGCGGGGTGGAGTTAGGGAATGAACTTTTTAATCCTAGATCTATTAGAATGTAACTTCGTGGTTGTATGCAGGCTTAGAAATAACGGTCCCCATGGAGCATAAACCCTTGCAAACCTTTGTGAGTAATATATTGGATAAAAGGGAGCTCAACTTGACCATAAATCGCTTGGCCAGTTACCATTAATTGTGAGAAATTTCCTGAGTAGCTCCCACCCCTTTTTCATG
>NW_007780247.1:2198-3103 GCF_000696425.1 Galeopterus variegatus
AGATTTGAATATCAATACCTGTGTCCAATATGCAGTTGACACATCATGAGAAAAGATCTAATAAAATAAATTTAAGATTCTTATAACAGTAAATTTATGTACAGTTCTTTTCCAGCCTGTGTTGTCCTGTACCTCAGACTGAAAAAATGGTGTAAGAAATTGGAAAGAGCACAAAATTAGGAGTCAAGAGATCTGGTTCTAGCCTCAGCTCTGCCACGAACTAAGTAAATGACCTGGGATGAGACATTTCTGTCTGTTCCCTCTGTTTCCTCCTACCAAAGGGTGTGACAGGTAATTTCTAAGGTTCTTTTTGGCATTTAGTCTCTAAGTCATTGGCATGGGGAAGGTAGGTGAGGTGCCTTCCTTGGAACTGTAGAACACGAGTGTGACCACCAGAGGGCAGAGGGCAGCTTCAAATTCCCAGTAACAATTTTTATGCTCACATTGTCCTGTTTGCAAGAGGGCGATGTGAACTACAAATAAGTTGGACTTATCAGCTCTGGAAAGATTTCACATTTCAAGTATAAATTTAATTTTACATTTTTGGCTGAGATGATGTTATAGAAAGTACACAAAACAATCCTTGCACTACTGTCACACGATTTCTCTTGTGTGTTTATATTATTCAGGAAAGGCTGGATTATACCATTGCCCCAAATCTCATGGCCTAGCACTGACAAATTCCTATTCCTATTTCTTGCTCATGCTACATTCTCCACAAAAGCCAGATAGGTGCTCAGCTCCACACTGTCACTGGAGGACCCAGATTGACAAAGGCTCCATTATCTTGTATTTTCACCACATGGAGCACATGATGTTTTCACTTGCTTCAGGTAAAGGAGGGTGGAAAATTGCACATGGTCTTTTCCCCCACCTCAAACTGTAAGGGACTTATGTTGCGTCCA
>NW_007780248.1:0-401 GCF_000696425.1 Galeopterus variegatus
TGAATCATCTGGCTGAACAAAACAATGATGACATATCCATCCATCCATCCATCCATCCATCTGTCCACCCCACCATCCGTTCAATCAGTAAGTACAAAGAACCTACTATATGTGAAGTACTACACTATACAAAACATTTCTTTCTTCTAGATTTTAATTTTAGGAATTAATGTATATGCAGGGCATATTAAAGAAAAAAAAAACAAGTATTTGAGTACTAGAGCAGGAAGAGTGTAACACATGGGGCTAGAATGCAGAGAAAGATACAACCACTGGCTGCAGTGATTATGAAAAGCTTCCGGGAGAAGGTTGGACTCTATATGGGCCTCAGTCAGTGACAGCGTTTGGATGTGTTGTCCCCTCCAAAACTCATGTGGAAATTTGATCCCCAATGTGGCAGT
>NW_007780248.1:2369-3102 GCF_000696425.1 Galeopterus variegatus
GAATTGCTGCGAGCTGCTGTGAGAGAAATGCAGGACACCATGTGCCACACTGACCTTGAAGGCAGCCATGAGCTTCCCAGGGGGTGTGACCATCATCAGTTTTGTTTTCTGCCAAGAAGGACCCTCTGCAGCCTCCTGGTGCAGAAGTCTGAGTGGTGCTAGAAACCAGCACTGGGCACCAATTACAGGTGACTAAAAGACCAATGACAATAATGGTTACACTCAGGAAGGAAATGTCCCTCGATTTTTCTCACAGCATACACACAGTTTAACACTTTAAAAAACAAGCTAATGGAATTTCCAACTAGTCAGATGTGTGGGTGCTCAGAGCAGATTTTTAAATTCATAATGACTAGAAACTATACGAGTGCTGTTTCTTGCCCTTTAGTGTTGTGAGGTCAAAATTGCCTACAGCCAACCCTCATTATTCATGGATTCCATATTTGCAAATTTGCCTACTCACTAAACTTTATTTCTAACCCCAAAATCAATACTGGGGGCACTTTTGCCATCACTGGAAAACATGTGCAGAGCAGTGGAAAATCTGAGCGGTCTGATACACACGCTTCCAGTCGAGATTGATTAAGGCGACACTCTGACTTTTTATTCCAGTTTTTGTACTGCAAACAAGTATCCTTTTCATCACCTATTTAGTGCCATATTCTTCACTTTATTTTTTTATTTTATTTCTCTCTCTCTCTTTTTTTTTTTTTTTTTTTTTTTTTTTTTTTTT
>NW_007780249.1:0-330 GCF_000696425.1 Galeopterus variegatus
AATTTCCTCCAACACTATTATCCTTTGTCTCAGACTATGATGTACACCTAACAGTCAGACTTTGCTTTTTTTCATCTCTCTGAGAAAACATTACCATTCAATTGAGGACCAGCCTGGACCTACCAAGTCCTTCATGACTAAACTTCTAGACTTCTGTACCCTGACTGCAGCAATGGGAACTAGACAGTGCCCAGTTATGTCTTTTGAGGCAATAACTAGTACCATTTCTTTAAATGAAATCAAACACACAGATAGGGTATTTACAAGACTGGGATATGAAATCAGCCTGCTAGCTGTGAATTCTGGGTCTCACTGGCTGTGAGACCTTGG
>NW_007780249.1:2038-3102 GCF_000696425.1 Galeopterus variegatus
AGCCCTAAGAGAAAACTGGAAGAAGCTCGTCTGCGAAGTAAAATGTAACTCCATGTAAAAATAAATAAATAAATAAAATAAAATAAAATAAATGTCACTCCAAAGTCTCATTTCTGAATTTGAGTGGGTGGTATTGTCATCGAGAGTGTAGCAGAATGTATTTCTGCTATCAGAGTTATTTTTCTCATATTTCACCTTATCCGTTTCTCCATACAATAGTTTCAGGTTCTGGCACCCTGACCAGCATGATGGGAGTGAATTTGTAGTTGAGGGGATTTGTCATTGGGTGGAAGACAGAATCTGTTGGAAAGATACTTCTCTTATTTTTTCATTCCCCAAAAATCACACAGTCATTGAAAAGATAATCCTAAGCATCCTGCACAGAAGACATTTTAGACCTGGATAGTTTGCTGGTAGTCTTATAAACCAATAGGGCAATTTATTTTTAAACTGAACTTCTCAATATTAAGAATGGGTAAATTTCACATAAAATGTCTGTTTCTGACATCTCATAAAGACATCAGCAATCTGACAACACTGGGCACACATTCTTACCATGACACATTGGCTATGACAATGTTTCCTTTATAAGGAGTATGGATGGTCTCCACCTAAACACTTTATTTATTAATTTACCTCTTTGGACTCAAGAGCCATTTAATTTGGTGATCAATAAAATTGGATTTTGGGAGGAAAGGATGACTTCCAAGGAGCACTGAAGGTAAAGGACCCAAGGGGCCTGGTGAAGCAGGTTTCTTCTCCCTATTCTCTGGACATATCCTGGGAAATAGGAGAGGATTTTTGAAGCCTCTGCAGTGCGTGGAGTAAAGCAAATCTCAGACCTCACAAAAATGCCCAAATCTATTTCAAGGCACAGAAAGAGAGGTGATTCACAATTTGAGGATTCATCAGAGCTAAACCAACAGGCATCTCCACAGTTACCAAAATGGACATGAAAATCCATGACCAGATGAGCCTCCCTAGAACAAACAAGGAATCTTATCACAGCCCTATAACCCTCAAATAACCTGAGGTAGAATTTCCCACCATCTTCAGCAATTCAG
>NW_007780250.1:0-775 GCF_000696425.1 Galeopterus variegatus
ACCTCTAACAAAGAGACATAAGATTTGTTAGGAGTCTTTGGATTTTGAGGCATCATATACCACATTGGCATTACAGCATTGACTCATTTATTTCCTAGTTTAAATAATGCCCAGAGCAAGGGAGACTGCAGCGGATCCAGGGTGTGGGGTAAATCGCCCTGCCCCTTGGCCTCCTTGCCTGCAGGTCCAATGATGCAAGTTTATCCATGGTAGGTAAATATGCCATGTGGAGTCTTTGGAAGGTGCGGTAGGAGAGTGGCAGCACAGACCCCGGGGGATCTGGAGCGAGGTCATGCCTTCTGTAACAGAGAACTATTTATCACTTGTCATTTGTGTTTGCAAATCAGCTCCTGTCATGCCACTGGGCCCTAAAAGAGACTTGGAGATTGACTGGGGGGCATCAAATGACTTCTCAAGTGGGATTCTCTTTCATGTATGATGGAAATGGTCACTCAGGAGCAGGTCCAGAGAACACAAGTAAGTTAAATGGATACACGGCCCAAATCCTCATGTCACCCTCCTCTGAGGCATTGAAGCCATTCTCTCAGTTCATGCCTGGAATAACCTCAAATGGGGCTGGCTGGTTAGCTCAGTTCTTATAACACCAAGGCCAAGGGTTCAGATCCCTGAACCAGACAGCTGCCAAAATGAAGTAAAATAAAATAAAAGCCTCAAGTGGGTCTGTATGATCAACTGATGGAAGAAAAATCTTAGGCCTTGTTGGTGTGACCTGAAATGGACTGCCCTACATACTACAGCCCTACTCGAGGTGGCC
>NW_007780250.1:1390-3102 GCF_000696425.1 Galeopterus variegatus
CCTAAACATAGCAATGAAAGGCAATTTTCCCAGCAATCGAGCTGTAAGTAGTATATTTTGCTGTGCACTTTGTATGGAGACAGAAGAAGCCTACAGTAGGTATGTGTATGGAATCCTCAGCTGTGGTGAATGGCCGGGCTATTTGGTCAGGGAAATGGAAGGAGCGAGATAGGAAGATTGGAGACAGGAGGTCTGAGGAAAAGACCTTTGTGCCTGTACACAGATGTGTGTGTCTTTGTGTTTCAAGTCAGTGCCCACTGGAGGGCCTCCACTTCAGAAGCCATGTGGACAGGATGACTTATCTGGTGGGTGTCAATGGGCCCTTGTCTTTTATAACTTCAGTGCATGGTTGATTGACACCCGACAAGTGGCCACGGTAGCAGTGATGCAGTTTATGCAGGGGACCAACAGAGTGGGCTCCCTCTCTCCAAGGCTGACCTAGCTCAACGGCCAGCTTGTGGGACTAGCACTATCCATCCCTTGAGGATATCAGGCAGCCTCTTGGTGGCAAATTGATTACATCCTCCCAGAGGGGACAGCATGTCATCCATACTAAGATGAATACCTCTCCCACACGTGGGTGTACTTCACTGCCTGCAATGTCTCTTCCAGCACCGCTGTGTACATGTTTACTGAATGCCCGATCTTCCACCACAGGTTCCTGTACAGTATCGCCTTGGCACAGGGGGAACATTTGAGTGTGAATGAGATAGAACAATGGGTACCTAATATTGGATCCACTAGTTCTTTCATACACCACACCACCCAGAAGCAGCCATCCAGATAAAACTTTGGAATGGCCCATTACATAAATCTCAGCCGTGGTGCCATCTTAGGAAAAACTTTTAGGGTTAGGACATTCCCTTTTCTCCAGGGATGCAGCCTATGCCTTGCACCAATAGCCAGAATATACAAGTCCTGGAATCAACTGCTAAGATTGAGTAAGAGTGCTTTTTCTTGACACCATTCACGATCAGCCAGTTGTCAGCTTTGGGCTTCACGTCCTTGCAACTTGAGGCTCTGCTGGATCTGAGGTCCTGGTTCACAGTGAATGAATGCTTGCAGCAGGGGATGAATCTGCTTCCTTGGATTTATTTTGTCCTTTTTGCTACTTCTTAAGTTGGATACTTACATGAATCTTTAATTTGTAGCCTTTATTTTTCTCTAACATGAGTGTTTAAGACTATAAATATCTAGAGAGCATTGGTATGATACAGTAGTATTGTAATCGTTTCTCATTTCTACATATTAAGTGACTTCCACTATGGTTTCTTCGACATGTGAGTTATTTAGAAGTGATTTCATGAATTTCCAAATATGGTATTCTAATTTTCTCTTGGTTAATATTTTCTAATTTAATTGAATTGCATTCAGGGAATGACATTAATCCTTTAAGATTTGTGAAATATTCTTTGTGGCCCAGTGTGAGATCCTTTTTCATACATGTTCTATGTGAAATTCAAAACAATATGTACTCAAAAAAAAAAATCAATATGTACTCCACAATTGTGTGCACTGTTCTATACCTGCCCATAAGTTAAGCTTGTTAGCTGCATAGCTTAGTCAATACAGTAACATCTTGATTTAGATTTTACAGAAAGCAATGTGTAAAATATCCCATGGATGGGCCGGCCCAGTGGCGCACTGGAGAGTGCCCGCTGGGGAGCGCGGTGGCGCTCCCGCCAAGGGTTCGGATCCCATGTGGAGACCGG
>NW_007780251.1:0-752 GCF_000696425.1 Galeopterus variegatus
GGTTTTTTTTTTTTCTCATTTAATGCTCATCATAAATTTATGAGGTAGCTATTATTATTCCTACTTTATGTATGAAGAAATGGAAAAGCAGGAAACATGCATATTGAATACCTATATGTAAAACCCTTAGCACAATGCTTGGCACATAGTAAATATTAAACCAATGTTAGTTCCTTTCTAGTCACTAATAAGAGCCAACACTTATGAACACTTACTTAAACATGTCATTCATTGTTAAAGAGTTTAAATCAACACCTTTAATACCCGTAACAACCCCATTAGGTGGGTATCAATATTTCTACCAACTACATTTAAGAAAAATGAGGCAATAAGAGGTTAAGTAACTTACCCAAAATCATGGTAAGTGTCAAACATAGAACAGTCTGTCTCTAGAAACAGATCTCTTAAGCACTACTCTATGCCATCTAAAAATAGTTATGTTTATAGTAGATATCTATTTTTTACATTTAAAAAAATATCTGAATAATTTGTTATAAAATTAGTTATACAATTAAAATTACCAGTGAGCTGGCTGGTTAGCTCAGTTGGTTAGGACATGTTGCTGATAACACTAAGGTTCAGGATTTGATGCCTGTTCCCAGCAGCTGCCAAAAAAACAAAAAAAAATTAGCAATGAAATGGAAGACAATGAGATGATGCTTTCCATGGCTATGAACCAGAGTAATATTGAGATTCTTTTTTATAATCCAGTATTTTGAAACTCAGGTAAACATTTTCTGTTTCCTTTGGAC
>NW_007780251.1:2179-3102 GCF_000696425.1 Galeopterus variegatus
GATTACTTTCTTTGCTCCTATAAATATTAAATGCCCATCTTATGCTAAGCATAATATTAGGAGTTGGGGGTAATATAGATGCATTAATTCATTTTAAAAAATAGATATATTTGCAAGGCACATTTCTAGGCACCTGGGATTCATCAGTGAACAAAATAAAGAAATCTTTGCCTTTGTGGAGTTTAAATTCTAATAAATGTATCCTTTTCTTTTAAGAAATTAATTCACAGTCAACTGAAGGAGGCTAGAAAAGATACCATGAACTAGCATATACTGTAAGGGATATAATTTCCATATAAAGAGAAGAAAGTGATCAATTCTGCCTACAGTGGGTTTGGAGGTTGGAAAAAATCATTTGAGCTGGGTCCTGAGGGATGACAAGCAGTAAATCCAAATGATTCAACTTTGGAGATTTACTGTGTACATTGACTTAAGTAATTGGCTGGTCTGCCTCCCAATTCCAGTCCTTAATCTTTGGTTAAAGGAATATCTTTGGTCCAGATTTCTAGAATCAAACAGACCCTGAGTAGGGAATTCTCACACAAGTAATTTATTGGTGGAAATCTATAAGGGAACAAGAAAAGAGGATAGGGCAGAGGACGAAGCCAGACAAAGATGAGAGTGTAGAAGTGTAGTCTCAGCCTGATCCCACAGAGATCTCTGATGCACAAATTATAAAATGAGGTTGTTTTGTCCAAAAGCAAGGGCACTGTATTCATGGAGGACAGAGGAGACATGACCCCTCAGGCATACCAGGTTGAGATGGCTCACAATTCACATCTCCCGTGCAAGAAGTATGTGTGGACTGTTAGCAGCCAACACCTCCAGCAGCTGGGAGATGGGGCTGGTGAAGTAAGTTCTGAGAGGGTCACCAACAGCATCCACTACCAGGAATACTGAGAACTGATTTTTTTTTTTTTTTT
>NW_007780252.1:0-829 GCF_000696425.1 Galeopterus variegatus
GGGGGGCTCTGAGGAGGACATAGAAAGTGCAAGGGTCAGCCTTTGGATGACTGCCACTCAGTCTTTAGCCTCAGCCCTAGCGCCCCTTGGAGAGCCCAACAATGTCAAGACCCAAGGGAAACCCAGAAATAGCAGAGCGAAAGGCAGAGAGGGAGTGAAAGTGCAAAATCAAAACCAAAAAGCAAACCATGCCCCCCTTCCCCATCGTAGGACTCAAGCCACAAGCCAGGATTCAGGCAAGAGGAAAGGAGGTACTTTAATTTGGATGTGAAATTAATGTTTTGATCTAGACTAGATTTTAAATACTGAAAGGACTCAGAAATCTGTGTGATGTGTCTTCAAGTACAGGGAAATAAAAGGTTACACAGTATGGTTAGATGGAGTAATTAATGGAAAAAATAAAGAATTTTCCTATTGGGACCATTTCTGGATATATTTGTTTATTTATTGCATCATTCTTTTCCCACAATATTTGAAGAACATGGTGTTAGGCAGAGGGGCTGAAGGGCCTGGGCTTGGCATGAACAGGACTGGGCTGGTCTGCAGGCAGAGGAACCCAGACTCAAGGTGATCTTACAGATCACATCCATACATGGGACTAAAATTGAAAGCCCGGCAGGCAATCCAGTTAAAGAGTCAGTCCAAAGGGGAGAGAGACAGAGTCCAAGTAGAGAACAACAGGATGAGAAATAACACCAGTTCTGGCAAAGGTTTCAAAGAGAAGATGCGAGATAGGCCATGGAGATGTTCTTGGTTGCTGGAGTATTGTTGCAGGAAATTTCACACTGCATCCAACAGCCTTAGCTGTTGAGGCTGCTGAACCATCTTA
>NW_007780252.1:2110-3102 GCF_000696425.1 Galeopterus variegatus
GGGGAGTTAAACATAATAAGAAATTATCATTATTTTGTTCTTGCAACTATCACAAAACAGGCAGCACTGAATTTGCAGGCAGAAGACATAATAATCTTTTTCATGTTCTAATCTTGTTTTTGCTGGTATATATTGAATTTCAACAAGTCACTTAGTTTCACTTTTTTTTTTTTGTTCTGTAAGTCAAGAGTATTAAAGCAAATGAGTGGGCTTCAATTTTTTATCAGCAAACATTTTTTCCCAAATTCTTGTACAGAATTGCAATTAAAAAGAAACATTCAAATTCTATATTTCACAATGGAAATTTTCTTAACTACAGAGAGCGAACTATACTATCCAATGAATTTTCTCAGTTAATGTCAAAAAAAACAAGAATGGGATTAAGGTAAGTGTAATTCTGTGCTAAAGATTCAGAACTTGAGGTGTGGAAAGGTCAGTGACATGAGTTGGCCCTCTCACCATCCTGGATCTGCAAATGTACCTATATTGCCTTGTACTTGAGGTTTCGTTTTGCCTGCTGGAACTTCCTGGAAATTTTGTAAATTTTTCTTTCCCTTCTAGCTATGTATTTATATAATGGTGAAATCTTGGGGACTTAATTTTCTAAAATGGAAACATATACCACATGAGTGTATCTGCATACTCAGGGATTCATATAAGCTACAAGAATAGCCAACACTTGTGGGTAGATCTATACCATACAGGTGAATAAGAGTCAACTACCAAATAGTCTTTAAATTAAGACACTGAAGTTGATAATTAGTGAAACTGAAGTGACGTCCTAGCTTACTCCGAAGGCCCTTTATACTAGAAGGTAGTAAGATTTGTACACAGTGTCTTCCATGCTCCAAAGAGTTTATTCTACTGCAGAACTTCTCTGGTTATTCAAAAAGAAAGGGCAAAAAAATATGAGAAGTCTAATTTGAAAAGATGGCCCCATCCCTCCTTTTGCTCAGGTTTTCAGGCAGGAGAATTTTAGAATATTTAGACAA
>NW_007780253.1:0-3102 GCF_000696425.1 Galeopterus variegatus
AATCAGGTTCTCACAGTACATATTGAAGAAAAATCCCCTTGTGTTTCTGGCAAAGGAAGGGCAAATAAACTATTTTGAAATAAGCCATATTACACTGTTCTTAACAAAGTCTGGCTGGCCACAGGAGAAACTATTTAACCAGAGCCTTATCTACTGGGATTTTATCAGAGTCTAACTGACCTGTGAGAAGGGGAGAAAGGAAATACCCAACTCCAGGCCACACTAGTTATCTTGTTCTACCAAGGGGCAGGGGAGGAAAAACTGAGAAGCACATGTATAGTTCACAGTTCAGAGTCAAGACTGAGACCTAAGGGCCAGCCCGGTGGTGCACTTGGTGGAGTGCGGCGCTTGGGAGCATGGTGGTGCTCCTGCCAAGGGTTCGGATCCCATATAGAGACCGGTCCGCTCACTGGTTGAGCGAGGTGTGGGTGCGACACCGAGGGTTGCGATCCCGTTGCCAGTCGTGGTACGGGCGCGACACTGAGGGTTGCGATCCCATTACCAGTCACGAAAAAAGACAAAAAAAAAAAAGGAAAAAAAAAGACTGAGACCTAAAAGTAGTGCTATAGAACCTATACATCCCATTTTCATAGATAGGAAGACTCAATATTGTCAAGACATCAATTCTTCCCAACTTGATCTATAGATTCAGTGGAATACCAATCAAAATTTCAGCAGTTATTTTGTGCATATTGACCAAGGGATTCTCAAGTTTATATGGAAAGGCAGAAGACCCAGAAGAGCCCACAAGATATTGAAAGAGACGAACAAAGTTGAAGAACTGACACTACCAGATTTTAAGACTTACTACATGGCTACAATAATCAAGATAGTGTGGTATAAAAAAAAAATGGCAAATAGATCAATGGAACATAATAGAGCCCAGAAATAGATCCACATAAAGAGAGTCAACTGATCTTTCACAAATGATCAAAGGTAATATAATGGAGAAAATATAGTCTTTTCATCAAGTGGTGCTGGAACCCCTAGACATCCACATGGAAAAAAAAAATGAATCTAGACATAGACCTCACACCTCCAGGAAAAAAAAAAAAAAATCAACTCAAAGTAAATCACAAACTTAAATGTAAAACATAAAACTATACAACTATTAGAAGATAACATAGGGGAAAATCTAGATGCCTTTAGGTTTGATGATGACATTTTAGGTACAACAGCAATGGAATGACCCATGAAAGAAAAAAATGATAAGCTGCACATCATTAAAATTGAAGGTTTATGCTCTTTGAAAGACACAGGGAAGAGAATAAAAAGACAAACCACAGACTGGTAGAAAATATTTTCAAAAGACATATCTAGTGAAGAACTATATCAAAACATAGAATGAACTCTTCAAACTCAATACTAACACACAGCAAAAAAAAAAAAAATAATAAAAAAAAAAAAAAAAAGCTAATTAAAGTGTTGAAAAAAAAAAAAAAACAAATATGTTCTCCCAGTTTGCGGACTGTCTTTTCACTTCCTTAATGGCATTTTTTGATGAGATGTTTATTATTATTATTATTATTTTGGCAGCTGGTTGGTACAGGGATACGAACCCTTGACCTTTGTGTTGTCAGCTCCATGCTCCATCAACTGAGCTAACTGGCCAGCCCTGTTTATTATTTTTTGATGAGAAGTTTAGAAAAGTCCAATGTATCACTTATTTTTCTTTTCTGGTTAGAATCTTTCATGTCTTGTTAGAGAACACTTTGCCTACCCCCAAGTTGTAAAGATATTTATTATCCCATGTTTTCGTCTAGGAGGTTATAGTTTTGGCTTTAATAAAGTTTATGATACATCTCTAATTCATTCTTCTGTATGGTGTGAGTTGGGAGTCAATATTCATTTTCTCCATACTGATATCTATTTGTTCCAGCACTGTTTCTTGACAAGATTTTCTTTTCTCCATTGAATTTGCTTAACAACTTTGTACAAAATCAATTGACTATAAATTCGGGGTCTATTTCTAGACTCTCTGTTCTGTTCCATTGATTTATTTGTCTATTCTTATATCAGTATGGCACTGTCTTAATTATTGTAGCTTTGTAGTAAGTATTGAAATCAGTAGGGTAAGTCATTTAACTTGAGCTTCTTTAAGTTTGTCTTGGCTGTTCTAAGTAATATGTATTTCCATGTAAATTTTAGTAATAGCTTCTCAATTTTCATTTAAAAAGCCTGCTGGAATTTTGATTGGGATTGCTCTAAATCTATAGATCAATTTGGAAAAAACTGACATCTTAATATAGAGCCTATCCATCTCTCTTAAAATTAGGCCTTTGTGAATTTCTATCAGTAATGTTTTTTTTTCGGTGTAGAGGTCTTGCACATTTTTCATTAAGTTTTTTCCTAAGTATTTGATGTTTTTTATGCTTTTATAAATGTCATTTTTAGAAATTTTATTTTCCAACTGTTGCTTGCTAACATACAGAAATACAATTGTTTACTTGTATATTGACCTTGTATCCTGTGATCCTATTTTCGTTTTAGTAGTTTATATGTTCTTTGGAATTTTACATGTACACTATCACATCATCAGTGACTAAAGATGGTTTTATTTTCTTCCTTTTCATTTTCTTGAACTGGATAGAATTTTCAGAGAGAATAAGTAACTTGACTAAGTTAACACAGTAAGAGTCAAGATTGAACCTCATAGCAGTCTGATTCCGCCCTAACAGAAACTATGGACTTTGGATGATGATATGTCAATGTAGGTTTATCAAACATAAAATGGTGCCATTCTGGTGGGGGATGCTGATAATGGGGGAGGCTGTGCATGTGCTGGGCAAGGGTATACGGGACATTTCTACACCTTCTACTCAATTTTGTTGCGAACTGAACACTGTACTAAAACAATTAAGTCATTGAAAAAAATGTATGTGTGCATATTTAAGAGATAGAAAAACAGGCTTGGGGGAGGAAAGAGAGAAAGCAAAATAGAGAGAGAAAAAGTCTAAGAATATCCCTCTTTCTTTGTGGGACTGAAAATACTTTACAGTTGATCACTCACAGCAGTTCGAAAAAGAGCTGACCCCAACCCAAAGCATCCATGTAGAAACTTGCTGCTAATGAAGTTGGGTGATCCAGCCTGCAAATGCATTT
>NW_007780254.1:0-331 GCF_000696425.1 Galeopterus variegatus
CAACTACAGTCTTCCAAACCTGTACACAAACCACAGGACATGTGAGTGAAGCCATCTTCAATCAACAGCCTCAATAACGGCACCAGACATGTGGACCCATAGAACTTCAAGAAAATAAAGTGGCCTGATGTTTTAAACCATTGCGTTTTGCTAAATCATACATGTAAGCCCCCAGAACTCAGTATATTTTAACAAAACTATGTGCGTGAGAAAGCCTTAAATTACATGAAACCTTACAGACTGCTTATTCGGCAATATGTGCCTTAGCAGTTGCCACCCATTTCCACTGTGGAAAGCTATGTGTTTATTTCCAGGTTGGCAGTCAAAAACT
>NW_007780254.1:2078-3102 GCF_000696425.1 Galeopterus variegatus
GGCTCGCTGTCTTCACACACCCCCACCCACGTTCCCGTCGCCACCTGGGACCTGAGCCCCCATCCTGGGACATCTGGAACCGACTTCTGCATACGCGGCAGCGCCCGCCCTACTTCCGGCAGCGCCGTCCCCTGACAGAACCGTCTGGAAAGCGAAGCCCGGGCGCCCCTTCCCCGGCCCGGCCCAGGTCCGCGCTTGCGCCACACGTCAGGCCCCGCCCGCCCGAAGCCCGCTGCGCTTCTGTCCCCAAGTGCGCGGACACCGTCCCGCTCCGCAGGGAACCTGGGGCCCATGGCGCTTCTGCCCCCAAGTGCCCGGACACCGTCCCGCTCCCCAGGGCCCCTGAGGCCCGCGGGCTCCTCTTTCACCCTCGCACCCACCTTCAGGGACTTACGATCCAACCCCACGATCTGAGGAGCAGCGTGAGGACAGCAGCAACACCGGGAACCTCCACACCAAAGATGGCAGAGTGGGCGGAGCTGCACATGCGCAGTAGAAACCCAGAATCCCAGTTCCATAGTAGTCCAGTGAGGGTGACGTCATTGTAATTCAAAACTACATTTCCCAGAAAGCGAGGTGAGCGAGGATGCACATACGCAGAAGAAACACCAAGGACCATTTCCTATAGTCCTGCGCCTGTGACGTTTATGATCAGCGAGACTACATTTCCCAGAATACTCTGGGGACCTCCTTTTAGAGCCAAAGAAGAAAATTTTAAAAATTTTCCCTGCACGGAGTACAGGAAACCAGGCCTTGCTGGATCAAGACTAGTCTCTAACCAGGCAATAGACTAGTCTCTATTCCACAATGTGGGATTTTTTTTTTTTCTAAAGTTGACTGGTAAGGGGATCTTCACCCTTGACTTGGCGTTAGCCAGTGAGCAAACCGGCCATCGCTATATAGGATCCGAACCGGCAGCCTTCGTGTTATGAGCACCGCACTCTCCCGAGTGAGCCACCGGCTGGCCCTCAAATGTGGGATTTTGACTTTTTAGTACATGTTAGTTTGACAACCTGAGACATTG
>NW_007780255.1:0-3102 GCF_000696425.1 Galeopterus variegatus
AGAGGTTGCATTAGTTTGCTAGGTGTCTTAGTCTGTTTTCTGTTACTATTATATAATACACGAGACTAGGTAATTTATAAGGAAAGGAAATTTATTTCTTACAGTTCTAGAGGCTGGGAAGTCTAAGGTCAAGGGGCTGCACCTGGTGGGGACCTTCCTGCTGGTGGGGACCTTCCTGCTGGTGGGGATTCTGCAGAGTCCCAAGGTGGCGCAGGGAGTTACATAGCGAGAAGGCAAGAGCAAGAGCCAAACTGGCTTTTCTAACAGACCCACTTTTGCTATAACTAACCCACTCCTGTGACAACCCATTAATCCATTAATCCACGAGTGGAAAATGGATTAGTGAGGGCTCTACTAGTCACCTCTTAAGGCCCCACTTCTTAATACTGTTGCATTGGAGATTGAGTTTCAACATGACTTTGGGGACAAACATTTAAACCATAGCTCTAGGGCTGCTGTAACCCAGTTCTACAGATTGCGTGATTTAAACAACAGGATTTTGTTTTCTCCTAATTCTGAAGGTTAGAATTCTGAGATCAAAGTGTCAACAGGGTTGGTTTCTTTTGAGTGCTATGAGGGAAAGATCTGTTCCGGGCCTCGTGATTTAAACAACAGGATTTTGTTTTCTCCTAATTCTGAAGGTTAGAATTCTGAGACCAAAGTGTCAACAGGGTTGGTTTCTTTTGAGTGCTATGAGGGAAAGATCTGTTCCGGGCCTCTTTTGTTGGCTTGTAGGTGTCTGTCTTCTCCCTGTGTCTTCATGTGGTCTTCACTCTGTGCACACCTGTGTCCAAATGTCCTCTTCGTAAAAGAATACCAGTTGTATTGAATTACGGTGCACCCTAATGACCTCATTTAACCTTAATTGCCTCTTTAAAGACTCTATCTCTTAATACAGTCATATTCTGAGGTACTGGGGGTTAGAACTTCACAAATGAATTTTTTGGAGGAAACAATTCAGCACATAACTGTGGCCAAAAAAGGTTTCCTTTCTTAAGTCTAGCTACGAGAGCGCCTATTTGGAGAAGCAAATAGCTGAAGATAGTTCTAAAGGACAAGCTCTGAACCCTCATCCTCCAACAGTTCATTGTTGGCTGAGCCAGAGTTGGACTTCACTTGCTATAGTGAGTGTCTACACAGTACGAGGAGAGGCAGAGGCTAGCCAGATTCCTGACCCAGCCACTGGCGATGTCCCAGAGTGTGCTGGCAATTCCTAGCATATGAGCTGCCCAGGGGTTTGGCATCATGGGTGCCAGCCTGGTCAAACCTGGCCTAGGTAGTGTACCCAAGTCATGTCAGAAATGGATCAGGTTTCATTCATTCAGGTAAAATAATAGGGAGTGTGCAATAGGGAACTAGTTCAGGGAACAGGTTCATTTTTGAATTTTGCACAGAGATACTGATTGATCTGTTACACATTCAACGTAAAAGAGAGGATCTGGACTAATGACCTGGACTTAGTCCCAAGGCCTACACCAGGGGAAGGAAATGATGCTGGAGCCCCTCTGGCTCAGGCGCCTGGCACCATGGACTGGCCTTGGGGAATGATAGTGAATGTCACCTGGAAGAGAGAATGCCCAGCACTGTGCCCTTGGAGCCCAGGCAGTTTTGCTGTGAGTACTGCCCCCCGGGCTGAGTGGACACCAAAAGAAGAAGCATCTGTGTAGGATCACTAGCATTCCAGAGACTCTCAGCAGCACCAAGCCTTCACCCAGCCACAGGCCCCAAGGGCTGACTGTGGCCTATGGTGGCAGAGTCCAGCCTGGAGGGGTATCTGAGCTCTTGGTGGTGGCAGTAGGTAAATGGTAAGGGGAGCTGATTTATGAGGCAGTAAGTGTGATCCTTTGGGATCCCTGCATGGGAAAATCTAGCAAAAGACAGATTTTGCACCAAACCTCACTAGGTGAAGGCTTTGTCCAGATTTGGATTTAAAAAGGAAGTGTGGACTTATTTTGAAACAGCAGGCTGGGGGGTCTGGAAGATGCAGGTTATATGGATAAAGGAAGCGAATGAAAGTTTAACAGGGACAGATGGGCAGGCATTCATAAAGTACAATATGCATAAAAGCATGGAAGAATGAAAACACTGGCCATATTTGGGGAGCCTCAAGTACAGACCTAATTTTTTTTTTTTCCTTTTTGTCTTCTTTTCGTGACTGGCAACAGGATCGCAACCCTCAGTGTCACGCCCGCACTGCGCTTAACCAGTGAGCGGACCGGTCTCTATATGGGATCCAAACCCTTGGCGGGAGTGCCGCCGCACTCCCAAGTGCTGCACTCTACCAAGTGCGCCACCGGGCCAGCCCAGTACAGACCTAATTTTAACTAGAATTAATAAGATATGTTATATCACTTTACAGTTTACCAAGTATTTTCACATAGTTTCTTTCATTATAACTTTGCAATGATCCTGTGAAATAGTATATTAACATTTTATGGGAGAAGAAACTGAGGCTCAGAGATGTTAAGTATTATATATATATATATATATATATATATATTTTTTTTTTTTTTTGGAGCAGGCTGGTACAAGGATCCAACCTCTTGACTCTCACGTTATCAGCTCCATGTTCTAACCAAGTGAGCTAACCAGCCAGCCCAGAGATGTTAAGTAACTTGCCAGGCTCACAGAGCTAATCAGTAGTAGGCTCCGGATTCTAACCAGACTTTTCATTCTTGACCACAGTGTGCTGTGAGGCTCCTGGGCAGTGTTGTACAGGAGACAGGTGGGGCTTGAGAGTGGTCCACCTTGGCAGGGGTGAGTATTTTGTCTCTGATGTATTTTGGAATTGCCAGTTGCATGGTGATAATACAAAGCAGACCAAATCTCAGTTGGTTCTATCATTGTTTGTCAAATCTCTACAGACTATTCACCCCCCAATTCAGGCTACAATTGCCTGCAGCCAGGGCGAACCCCTCCCTCCACCCTCCTTGGGTGTCCCATTGCAGTGATTTCTCAGTTGGTTCTATCATTGTTTGTCAAATCTCTACAGACTATTCACCCCCCAATTCAGGCTACAATTGCCTGCAGCCAGGGCGAAACCCTCCCTCCACCCTCCTTGGGTGTCCCATTGCAGTGATTCTTACTATTGGACTCCCAAGG
>NW_007780256.1:0-783 GCF_000696425.1 Galeopterus variegatus
CTGCAAACACATACAGATAATATACACATACACACAGTATGTCTGTATTTACCCACATAAATACAAGTATGGTAAAGAGCTAGTTCAACTCATTTTCCTTCTCCTGCCTCTTTATGCTTTAACAACTAACCCCTCTACAACCCTGCCTGCACACACGCAGACACAGTAAACTTGCTGCAGAGTTTACTTTTCAATATAAATTCAAGGAGGGTAGTTAAGGTGGAAGATTCCCAGATAGAGTATTTATCTCATCAAAAAATCTAAATAACAGTGCAATTTTAGAGTAAGGAATATAATGAAGAGCATTGTGCTTCATGTAATCCTATGGTCAATTAAGGAGCAGAACATATTTTCTGGAACTTCACTGCTGTTCAGTCATGTAAATGGCCTGTAGCAAATTGGAAGGACCAAACCATTCAACCATGTCAGATTCCGGGGGCCTGTATAGACACAGTCTCAGAGCCTGGTACCCTTTCCAGCAGTCTTCTACCACCAAGCCATGCCTATGTTCAAGACGATAATTAGCACCATCAGAAATGTTTCCAGCCAAAAGCAATGCTTTAATTTAACTTCTTTTGGGGCCTTTGCTGATTGAATGACAAAGTTCTATTTTTATTATTTTTGACAGATCAAGCTTAAGATTTTTTTTTCTCTAGTGCAATTCATAGAACTACTTTAACTGCTTAGTTTTTATATTAAAACTGCAGACACACTGGGACAATACCATTGAAAATTTTATGTTGTTTTGGTTTAAGAAGCTGAGTTCTTAATTCTTCTTCTCTC
>NW_007780256.1:2832-3102 GCF_000696425.1 Galeopterus variegatus
CACTTTATTGAGCATGCTCTGCTACGGGAGTTATATAACCCTTCTCTACTGTGTTGCCCAGACACTGGATTTGCATAATCCATCCTCTTGTGGTCTCAATTTCCCCACATTGTTGCCAAAAATAGGAATAACAAGCAACAGTAACTTTCTTCCAAGGTAGTGCCAAGAGGACGGGCCTGAGACCTTGGGGATTGGCTTGAAACACAGACATCTGTCCTGTAACCCAAGCCCATGGAAACCAAGAACCTCCTATCTCATTTGCATACATAT
>NW_007780257.1:0-751 GCF_000696425.1 Galeopterus variegatus
ACTCCCATCTCCTTATGATCCCTTAATGAAGAGACAGTGTGAATAAGAAATAATCTCAGTTGCGATAAAAGATTTCCGGGTTACTCTCTTCACTCAGTGTAACATGGCAGTCCCTCACTCATGGCTAGGGTTGCTGTGAGGCCGTAAAACATAGTAGCACAGAGCATGTGTCCTGCCTCGATCTGGAACTGACCTACATCACTCACTGGCTTTATGATTGCTCTGTGCCTCATTTTCCTCATTCGTAACATGGAGATACTATCTCAGAGGACTGTTATAAATATTAAATTATCAGTGGATATAAAACTCTCAAGATAGTGCCTTACACATAAGTGTTATGGGTTGAATTGTGTCCCCCTTAGACTCGTATGCTGAAGTCCTAACCCGAAGTCCTAACCTGTGGTACCTCAAAGTGTGAAGAGAGTTTGAAGAGAGAGCTTTTAAAGAGGTGACTAAGGTTAAGTGAGGCTACATGGGTGAGCCTTAATCCAATATGACTAGTGACCTAATAAGGAAAGATTAGGACACAGAAACACACAGAGGAAAGACCACGTGAAGACACAGGGAGAGGATGGCCATTGTCTTTTCAGGAGAAACCAACCCCATTGACACCTTGATCTTAGACTAGGTCGAGCCTCCAGGAAATGTAGTTATGAGGGGTCTGAAAGAGGAAGCAAGGGAAGGTGAGGCGCTCAGAGATGAGCAGCTAATGGAGTTGCCACAAGAAACGAGAGGAGGTGGTGGGTGGGTG
>NW_007780257.1:2233-3102 GCF_000696425.1 Galeopterus variegatus
AATAAAGCTCAGGGTTCTGTTACCTGAGACATCCAGAATGTCAGTTGCCCCCTGTTCTAGTTAGACAGGTTGGGTGGCAAGAAGCAGCAGCTTGTTCGTGTAGCCCAAAGAAGGAGGATGGACTGGGAAGATGCAACAGGCAGGCTCATGGGTGGTGATGGGCCAGATGCCAAGCCCAGCATGACCACAGGCAGACCACCCTCGGGCAGTCAGGAACTGGGAAGCCTTCATCCTACTCCCAGATTCCTCCTGCATCTGCGTTCCTTTGATCTAATCTTTGTCTCTCTCAACTGGTTTCGCTTTTTTCCTCCTCTGGCTTGCCTCCTCCAACAAGGCCACCAGTCTTGACTCTGTAGTGAGACTCCTTGGCTTGAATTCCTGCCACAGGTTGGTGGCAGTGTATTACTTTGTTCAAAGTTGCTCACTCAAATTTGATCATCCTTGCTCATTTATTTTAGCTGGAACACCTAAACCACAGGTCTTTGGCCAACTACTACATTGGCTGGCCGTGGGTCAGGAGCTCACTGCTGGTCTCACCAGCTATCGATGAGGAAACAAGGCTGTAACATGGAAACCAAGTGTTAAGTTGGAAGTTTCAGCTGGGACACCAAGATATTATGGGTACTAAGTGTTGGCGTGAGTTGCGATATGGACAACCATGGAGATATTTCAAACGGGTGGTTGAGCAGCACCTAGATTACTACCAGACTCACAATGAGGAAGGAGAACAAAGAATCAAGAGGGTGTTCTTTGGGAAGAGCCAGCTCCCTGCGTCACCTCCTGCCTCCCATTTTAACAGTCCCTACTCAAAAAAAATTAACATGTGTTTCCTGCAAGGACCCAAAGGACAGATTACATCTGAAAAAGCT
>NW_007780258.1:0-3102 GCF_000696425.1 Galeopterus variegatus
CCCTTACGACCTGATTTGGAGAAAGAACCAGGATACACACGAATATTCAAATGAAAGATATGTCTAAACAGAATGGAAAGATGTCTTAGGGTTTATTCAATTATCTATAAGACAATTCAGAAGAATAATATGCTTGAAGAGAGGTTTGGCCCATGACACTAGAATAGAATGCAACTGGCCAAAGGCAGCGTAGGGACTTAACTACTCCTTACCCATCTTTTTTCCTACCCATTATGTGGATAGATTTAGACCAAAACACATTTTTAAGAGTCTCTTCATGTAAATGGAATGGTTTGTTACCCTAGTCTTAAAATGTACCATATTCAAAATTATAAAAATCCAAGGATTAGGAAACCTCAGACGTTGAAATAAAAACAAGTTATATAGCACAAATATTATAAAGAATTTTATTAGAAAGATTGCTTTGGGGACCAGTGGGTTAAACAACACATTGCAGACCACAAGAACTAATCGCTAGCTGAGATCATTTATGATAAGGGGACTAGAACTCATTGTCAAAGAGTGTAGATTTTCCTCTTATTGCAGAGACTATACATAATGATCAGATCATGGGAGATATATCATGTATTTTATTGTGGAGCAATAGGGTGTTATATCTGTGTATTTTATATACCTATATTTAGGTTTTGTTGAGAACCATTCTGGGGACAAATAGCATTTTTAATGAGTCAGCACTACACAGGGTGGCATCAAATGAGGTAGGATGTAATGAGGAGAGAGAGGTATATACTATCTGTGCTGCCTTATCAGCACTTGTCACATTATATTCATTTTTTAAACAAAAAAGTTTATTTTTATCTTATTCAAAATAAGGACAAATGTAGGTAGGGTAGGTGGACCCCTGGTTTATAAGGGATCAAGACTCCCCCAGTTTTCCTGCTTAATATCTTTAATATGTAGATTTCATCCTCAAGGTCTCTTGCTGGAGTTGCTCTAATTCTTTTTAACATGATGTTTTCTAGGCAGAAAGTTGTGTGTGTGTGTGTGTGTGTGTGTGTGTGTGTGAGAGAGAGAGAGAGAGAGAGAGAGAGAGAGCTTTAGCTCTCCAATCCCACCTTTTGAACTGAAATTTTTATTGAGATAATTGTAGATTCCCATGCAGTTGTAAGAAACCCCTTGTACACTTTGCCCACTTCTCACAAATGGTAACATTTTGCAAAGCTATAGTATAATATCACAGCCATGATAATTATATTGATATACCCACCAGTCTTACTCTAATTTCCATAGTTTTACTTGTACTAGTGTGTGTGTCTGTGTGTGTAAATTCTATACAATTTAATTACATGTGAGTTCTTGTATCCACCACACACTGAAGATACTGAACGGTTTGATTACCGCAAGGATCTCTCCATCTGCAATTTATAACCACATTCCTCTCTCTCCTGTCCCCTTCATCCTGCCACGACCCCATCCCTAACCCGTGATCTGTACTACATTTTCTAAAATTTGTATTTTCAACCCTTTTAGGATTGGCTTTTTGTATTCACTCAGCATAATTCCCTGGAGATTTATCCAAGTTTCTCCGTGTATCAATAGTTTGTTTTTTTTCATTGTTGAGTAGTATTCCATGGTGTGGATGTATTATTATTTGTTTGATTGTTAATCTGTTAAAGGATATCTAGTCTGATTTCAGTTTGGGGCTGTTACACATAAAGGTGCTGTAAGTATTTGTGTATAGATTTTCATGTAAACATAAGTTTTCATTCCTCTGGGATAAATACCCAAGAGTGAAATAAATTGCGTGTTTAATTTGTTAAACTCACAGCCTGTTTTCCAGAGTGTCTGTACCATTTTACTTTCCTGCCAGCTGTGGATGCCATTTCCCTATTATATCCCTTTCTCAGTGTAATGGCAGTGATGGTTTATATCAAGAACAGCAAAATGAAAGTCACACTTTCTCTTTATGAGAAATTATTCAGTTGGTGTTTGAGAGTAACTGTCACTAACATAAACATGACCATAGAGGTATCATTTTAATATTTTCTCAGACAATTTTTATTTTGGAAAATTCATGGATATTTACTGAGTTTATTCATCTCCAGCATCAATATCTATTACTTAAAATGCTGCACTTTACTTTCTTTGAAAAATGTCTTAATAATGCTGTCCTCTAGAGTCAAGGTTAGAAAAACTGACAAGTGTAATATCCCAGCCACGTGGGTATCTTCATAAAATGGAAGCTGATGAAACAAATATTTTCAAGGCTAGTGTTTATAAGAAATGAATGGAAGGATTAGATTTCTGACTATAGGATAAAAATATTGAAGTGAAGAAGATAGTGTTGGCTAATATACCCTCCTCCAGGAAAGTAAAATGTCATTAAAGACCAAGATACACAAAATGGTGCCTGAGAAAGTTTCCCAGAAAACCCCCACCTAGAAAAATCCCCTAGCTGCCATGTTACCTTCCCGCGCGTGCAATTTTGCCCACCTATGAGAAAGTCCCAGCTCAGCTTAATCCCCGCTCGCTTCCCTCCCCTTCCTTCTTAGCCAGTAGGAACAGTCCAGCTCAGCCTAACTGGATATGAAAGGCCCACCCCGACTCTCCCTGCTGCTGCTCCCACTCTTGAGAGGGCAGCCTTCTTGTTCATTTTGCCTGCCTAATACGGTTTGGTTGAGTCCCTGTCTCCTGGTGTGTCTTATTTTCTGCTTGGGCCAGGGTTTTTCCTTTCAGATAGATCGCAGTAAATTATGTAGACGTGTAATTTATAATTTAGCAAACAATGCCAACTTGATGGACTAAATGGGACATGCCAAAATTTGTCCCTCAGACATAGGTAGGTACCTTAACAGCAGGAACACTTAACCTCAATTATCCTAGTATTCCTAGAGCTCTGTGTAGTATCTATGTCAGACTACGTGCTTAATAATATTTAATGAAGTTATAAAACTATAGCAAAAGTGAGATTTTTAACTGCCTTTATTTTAGGTCAATACAAATTGAAATCAACTTTGTTGGTCCTAAACCTCGAAATGATTACCAGACTCGGGATGAATTCATTTTAATGAGATTGTTTTACTTTAACATTTTTTTTTTCCTTTTTGTCTTTTTTACTGACTGGTAACGGGATCACAACCC
>NW_007780259.1:0-432 GCF_000696425.1 Galeopterus variegatus
CAAACCAGAAAAGTCAGCCACTACTACGATAAATGTAGGAGGTATCACATCCGTATAGAAATTGTGAGGCCAAGGTCCATCCCTGTTGTTGCAAATGGCAGTATCAGAGAAAAAGAAATACCACATGTTTTCACTTATTGAAGGGAGCTAAAGGTGAATGAATCAATTCACACACATAAATACACACACACACACTCACACACACACACACAAAAAAACAAACAACAACAACAACAAAAACAAAAAAAACGGGGGTGGGGGGAGAGGAAGATATAACAACCACAATTTTTTTTGAAGTTCTTACAACAAGAAAATGGAGAGGACACACTTGGGTGGGAGAGGGGAGAGGGAGGAGGGAGGGAGGTTTCAGAGATGGGACACAATAATCAACTACATTGTATATTGACAAAATAAAAATAATAAATAAATAAA
>NW_007780259.1:2388-3102 GCF_000696425.1 Galeopterus variegatus
GGGGCGACACTGAGGGTTGCGATCCATTGCCGGACACGGAAAAAGACAAAAAAAAAAGAGTGGAAAAATATATGGCCAACCTAACACTAACCAAAAAAACTGTCACAGTAGTAGTGACATCTAAAGAAATAGCATAGCCCTCTTGCAAGATGCTGAATGAATACTACTGTCCAGACTAGAGAAATGCAAACTGCTTCTGATTCTCCTTCCTAATGGGTTTTGAAAAGAACACACATGCGGGATCAATAGCCACATACGATGAACAAGGGCTGTGTTGATCTTTTCAAATAAAGATACTGCTTCTGACACAAGCTTTTGTAGTTGAGGCTATCGCTTTGTTAAATGGTGGTAGTATATTATTGTCACCAATATCCATCCCGTTTTTGTAGTATCCAGGCTAGTACATGGGGATGTAATGGGGACAACCACCCTTGCATCCTTTAAATATTTGAGGATAGCACTAATATCTCCCACTTCCCAAATACATGATATTTACTTTCTTAGACTGGGAAGGGAAGATTCAGGGGCTTCCACTTGGCCTTTTCTACTATAATAGCTCTTATTATATAGTTCGTATGGACTGATGTGAGGATTCTGTCATCTACTAAGAATGGTAATTCTGATTATATATTTGGGACTGAAGAAATGACCATTGGGTGAGTCTGTGGATCCAGTGGACCCACAGTGAAATGGACATTGGCCAAGACGCCATTT
>NW_007780260.1:0-733 GCF_000696425.1 Galeopterus variegatus
TGGTCCAAGGGTGAAAGGCCCTATGAGTTCAGAGCAACCCATTACTGAGGTTAAAAGAGATCTTGAGCTCTTAGTCTCGCTAACACTTGCACAGGAACTGGAAGGGAGAACCCTAGCTCTGCCCCTGGGCTTCTCCTGCTGAGTTAAGGTGGGATGTCAGTGAAGACCAGCCATCCATGCCTTCCCTGCTGAGGCAACTCCCACATTACACAGCTCCATGAGGGCAGACGCTGGTCCTGTTCTTCTCTGAAAACCCACAGCATGGCCCAGTGATGGAAGGACCAACAGACAGACGGATGACAGCCGCCAAAGGGACCACTGGCAGGACTGGTGGGACTTGGCTGTGAAACTACCCAAGCCGAGGCTCTCCTGTGGGCTTGAGTCACCCCCCACCAAAGCCTGCAATGAAGAGCTGCCCCCAGGCAGAGGCTTTTCCCCAAGATACTTCTGGCCCCAGAAGGGGCTCAAGACAAGGCAGTGGAAAGAAAAGAAGACCCTCAAGGGGAAAGAAGACTCACCCCAAGACCTAGGGCAAGATCCCTCAGGGGACCTGCCAGCTTGAGGACCAGAGCTCCCAGGCAGGAGGTTTCCCGCCAAGAAAGAGGGACACTGTTAAGCTATCGCTAAATGACGTTGGGATTATAAGGTTGTGCTCTAGCCAACTGAGTTAACCAGCCCAGCCATCCCTAAATGAGACTTGTACTCCCAGGATGCAGTCCACAGGGCCAAAGTG
>NW_007780260.1:2701-3101 GCF_000696425.1 Galeopterus variegatus
TTTTTTAAGGCTGAATAGTATTCCACTGTGTACATATACATATATTCTTTATGAATATAAATCATATATTCTTTATCCATTCATCCACTGATGGACACTCAGGTTGATTCCATGTCTTGGTTGAGGTTGATACCAAGTATGAGGGTACTTCCAAAAGTTCATGGAAAAATAGAATTGAAAGATAATACAAACATTTCCATGAACTTTGGAAATACCTTTGTATATAAGGATCTCAAACAACTCAACAGCAAGAAGAAAAATGGGCAAAGAAATAAGAGGTAATGTGAAAAAAAATGCTCAATGTCACTGATTACCAGGGAAGTGCTATTATTTATCTGATTATTTTGTCAGGCAGACATTTGGTCAGGCATTGAGAACACAGCAGCCAATAAAACAGGAC
>NW_007780261.1:0-800 GCF_000696425.1 Galeopterus variegatus
GTGGTAATTTGGCAGCAATAGAAAACAAATATGGGGTCCTATAAATTTTATGTGAAAGACATGGATGACAGTAAAACAATTTTTTTAAAAGGGGAGCCAAAAAAAGGGGGTGCCTCAAAAATCAATCTAACATATAATTAATTCCATTCTCAGTTTTAGCACTCAATAAATTCTTATTATAACCACTAATAATAGTATCTTCCCAGCTAATGAGCAATTCAACAGAATAGCAGATAATGACAATGCTCATTTTTAATGGGACGCAGGTGTCCTTCTGGATTGACAACAAGTCTAAGCAAGTAGCCAAGTGGATGGATGCAACATGTCTCAATAGCTACCTTAGAACTCCACAAAATCCTGAAACCTTCCAAACTGGGGAAACCACATTTTTACTTTATATTTAGTTAGGTAGCAATGAAGCCAATAGAAGACAGAGCCTGTAGAGCCTGTTTTAGGAATAAACTCTCCTATTTAAAATAAACAAAATGTCCTAGCTATAATCTCCAGACTTACTTTACATAAGTGCTAGTTTCACCACTAAATTTTCAATCACAGCTGAACCTGTGCATCTAATTTGCAATTAATATGAAGTTCCCAGAAGCTGAACTATGACTTTTTAAATTAATAAATATTTGAAAAACCCAATAAAAATCTGATACACAAAGAGACTGAGTTGAATATATAGCAGCTTTGGATCTTGTTTTACAAAATATTTGAGGTGGTTTGGTAAAAATATTTTTAAGTTTCAAAGGGAGCACTGCTTCAGTAAAAACAAACAAAAGTATAACATCATTATAACA
>NW_007780261.1:2768-3101 GCF_000696425.1 Galeopterus variegatus
AAGGGCCAGAACACTTCCCCACAAGACCTGCAACAGACACATACCATGGGGAGGAGAAATAGAAATGCTGAGAAAACCCCATCTACAAGGTCTAGCCACTCTGGGCCTACTTCAGAGTAAGGCTGGATCTGGACAAAAGAGAATCCTGCTGCCAACCATCACCAGCCCAGAAAGCACTGAATAATGAGCAATAGAAACCAACTGCTAGCGGAAAGGGAAGAGTATAGAGTGACCCCCTCTGAGGCACAGCTGCACAAGGAAGCCAGAAAACTGAGAAGGGAACAAGAACACTGAGGAAAATCCTCCAGCAACCCAGCCTCCACCCTAAGCACC
>NW_007780262.1:0-732 GCF_000696425.1 Galeopterus variegatus
GAAACAAACACCGTGTGCAACAGCAGGTGAATGGGTAAAGAGACCAATGTGTGATGTATCTGCACCATGGTACACTACTCAGCAATAAACAGCAATGAGCTGTTGATACACTGTACAGCATGGATGGGTCCCAAAATAATTATGCTTTGAGAAAGAAGCCAAACCAACAAAAAAGTGCACACTGCATGACTCCAGTTATGTGAATTGTAGAAAACACAAACAACCTATAGTGACAGAAAATAGGTCAGAAGTTACCTAGGCATTGGGCAGAGGCAAGTAGGAGCATGAGGAAGGGATTAAAAGGGCCCAAGGAGTCTTTGGGGGCAATAAATTGTTTATTATCTTGACTATGGTGCTGGCTTCACTATCGTATATGTATTCAAAACTTATAATATATGTGAGCTGATTTGATATTAATGGCACCCCAGTAAACCTGGAGTACAAAGTTCTCCAGTGCACAGCATGGTAGATACCCCTCTGGGCCTCGTGGAGGTGCCCCCTCTTCTCCCAGGAGACGCATCCAACCGTGTCCTCACAGGCCCTGGGTCCCTGGGTCAAGTTCATCATCTCCACGGCTCTGCTCGGAACCTCAGGCTGGTGAGCCTCCTGGGAAGAAGTTCTGGCCAGTCTAGTCATTGTCAACATTAAGCCCTTTAAGTTAAAGATGCATTTAATTGTCTGGGATAACCATCCAAGGGAATGGTAAACTACAGAATGTCAAATTAGTAGAGG
>NW_007780262.1:2836-3101 GCF_000696425.1 Galeopterus variegatus
TTTTATATTTTACCTATGATGATGACATTTGTGTTTCTATGTGTGTTAGAGATATGTATTTATCTTACTTGCACACACAGAGGCTAAGAAAAACTCAGAAGTCCTAGTGTCTAAGCATTATTTCTGAGTCTGAATCATAACTTCTAAAAGTTATCAAACATCCCCTGTCATCAGATGCTCCCCTGGGAAGATCTCTGGCTTCAGTTGTGCTTTTGTGGTAATAAGGCTGAGAGCCACACTATGAGAACAATGACTTTTCCCTCAC
>NW_007780263.1:0-3101 GCF_000696425.1 Galeopterus variegatus
TGGGAACCCATGACCATAACTCTCAGGAGTGTCATTAATATGATTAATCACTCTGGTATGAGTCTCAATTTTACTCCCAATCCCCCCAGATCGATAACTATGAGGCAGTAAGGAATAAAATATAATAAAACAAAACAAACACACAGGGGTCTAAAAAATGAGGGTGGAACGGTGGCACCCCTTCCCACGGTGAAGCCTTGCAAACACCGTGCCAACTTTGTTAGACTCTGGCCAGAGGATCCCTGTCAAACTCTGGCTTCTTGGATTTGGTGTGACCCCACAATTTTATTCACTAATAGTATTTAAAACAATCCTTCCAGGAAGCAGACAAGGTAAATGTTCACATAGGCTCATTGTCCCCTTATGGTCCTAGCTGCCACAGACCATTTCCAAAGAACTCATGACCATAACTCCCAGGTGGGTCATTAATATAATTAATCACTCTAGTATGACTCTCAATCCCACTCCCAATCCCCCCAGAGCGATAATTACGAGGCAGTAAGGAATAGAATAGAATAAAATAAAGCAAGCACACAGGGCTCTAAAAAATGAGGGTGGGATGGTGGCACCTCTTCTCACAATGAGGCCTTGCAAACATCATGCCATGTCAGAGGATCCTTGTCAAACTCTGGCTTTTTGGATTTGGTGCGCCGCCGCAGCAAACCCTGAATAAATGTAAGCTACCATTGTTGATACTAAATAAAAGATCTTAGTTGTGTGTTGTACTTGCAGAGGAGAGGGAGAGAACATTCCTTGGGCTACCAAGAGGAGTGGGGGGGTAAGGGGCAGGGAGAAGGAAGTTGGGGATAATTGGGTAGGGACATGGGTACAAATGCAGTTTGTAGTAATGGGTATGATGCCAGTATGAATATGGCCCTCACATCATGAACACTAGTGGTGACAATCAGCTTTGTATCTCATGAATATTCATAACCAATAAAAATATTAATTTAATTTAATAAAAGATCTTAGAGCATGCCACTCAATATGTTTTTATATCCTTATCTTCCATCCTCAACACTTTTATAAGTGAAAGTATCTTCAATACTAAATATCTGCACTTTTCTTATTCCCGACACTCTTCCTTCCACTTAGTTATTTAATCAACATAATCATAAATCTAATTCTGATAGTACATGCTACCAGACAAAGAAGAGGAGTTTACAGGATTATGAACATATGCAGACAAAACAAACCTACCTACTTATGGGGGAACAGTTGTCCTTACACACACCACCAATGACTTTTCTGTTGAATAATACAGTAAGAATTTATAAATAACATCTGTATGTTGACTCAATTTCCCTAAGGGATTTCAGAAATGCATCAAGATGAAGCAATCACTTGGCTAGATTTTTCTTTTTTTCCAGTGGACAATTTCTCTGAAGAAATAAAAATTGGTACAATGCAGGTTTAAGACGGGGGCCAACCACTGTCTAGTAGTTTTCTGCCTTATGTTCAGTCTTCACACTTTTCCTCTTCAATAGTGAAGTCCATACGGTAACATGGATGTCTGCCATGGAGTCTCAGATTGCCTTATGTATACCATGTTAGTGTCAGCTTAATTCACTTTTCTGATAGTCTCTTCCCTGCCACTGTCACAACTTTGTGTCAATATTCTATTATCATTTTACCTTTCCAACTTGTATTGTGGGTTGAATCATGCTCTCTGCACCCTTCACCCCCTGCATTCATATCTTGAGGTCCTAATGCTGAGTATTATAGAACCTAATTGTATTTGGAAACAGGGTCTCTAAAAACCAAAATAAGTAAAATGAGGTCATGTGATGAGTCCTAATCCAATACGACTGGTGTCCGTGTAAGAAGAGGAGATTAGAACACAGAGAGGCAGGGCCAACCCCGTGGCTCACTCTGGAGAGTGCGGCACTGGGAGCACCGAGGCTGCTGGTTTGGATCCTATACAGGGATGGCCAGTGCGCTCATTGGCTGAGCACAGTGCGGGTGACACCAAGCCAAGGGTTCCGATCCCCTTACGGGTCACAAAAAAAAAAAAAAAAAAAAAAAAAAAAAAAGTCTGCCATGGAGTCTCAGATTGCCTTATGTATACCATGTTAGTGTCAGCTTAATTCACTTTTCTGATAGTCTCTTCCCTGCCACTGTCACAACTTTGTGTCAATATTCTATTATCATTTTACCTTTCCAACTTGTATTGTGGGTTGAATCATGCTCTCTGCACCCTTCACCCCCTGCATTCATATCTTGAGGTCCTAATGCTGAGTATTATAGAACCTAATTGTATTTGGAAACAGGGTCTCTAAAAACCAAAATAAGTAAAATGAGGTCATGTGATGAGTCCTAATCCAATACGACTGGTGTCCGTGTAAGAAGAGGAGATTAGAACACAGACAGGCATAGAGGGAAGACCTCGTGAACCCACAGGAACAAGATGGTCATCTACAAGCAAAGAGCTGCTTTGAATATCCCAGTTTCTGCCTCTTTACAAAGTCATAACGGCAGAAGAGATGAACAAACCTTGCCCACAGCTTGGTTTTGAATTTCTAGCCTCCTGAACTGAGAAGAAAATATCTTATATGTCTGAGCCACCCAGTCTTTGGTATTTAATTAAGATAATCCAAGCAAAGCAATACACACTGACAGATAAATAAAATGCTTTAGTCTTGGAATGAAGCTTTGGTTGTTTGGAGACTAGTACTATTTTTATTAATTTATGTTGAATTTATTTTTACTAACCTTTAGGTTGAAGTCTAATACACATATAAAAACTATGTCCAAAACCTAATGGCACAGATTCATGAATTATTACAAAGCGAACATATTTGCATGACACAACTTTGTGTCAATATTCTATGTCCAAAACCTAAGGGCACAGATTCATGAATTATTACAAAGTGAACATATTTGCATGACCAAACTCTAGCTCATAATGTCGAAGATGAGCAGTGCTTCGGGAGCCCTCCACATGCCCTTTTCTAATCAATATCCCTCAAATTAACCATATACTCATTCTTAACACTACAAATTAATTGTGTCTGTCTTGAATTTTATGTGATCGAAATCATACAGTACATATTCTATTATGTTGCAGCTTTCGATGAATACTATCTTGATGTTGAACATTA
>NW_007780264.1:0-1226 GCF_000696425.1 Galeopterus variegatus
GCAGGCTGGCTCAAGAGAGTGAGCAGCCACCTGCTAAAAGTAAGCTTAACACAAAAGTAAATCATACACACCTCAGCTGGTGAAGTGCATGTTGGCCCCAGGAATGTGAGCAATGACTCTGTCATCTGCTGGGATTCACCTTTTATAATTTCACTGTCTAATGAATATTCAATTAAGGGGGTGGTTCCCAGTTATATAACATAGTCTTGCACATGCTCAGTTGGTCTCTTTTTGGGGCACGTACATTGGTCAAATTCTATCATCATGTACCAGACATGTCTGAGAATATTCTGTGCTCTCTAGCACCTCTAGAGAAGGTCATTCAAAGGATAAACTCCCTTACACTGAGCATGCTCGGCTACCTGGTATATAACTTTTCTCTACTGAGCATGCCCAGCCATTGGATTTGCATAAGCCAGCCCCTTCAGTTCTCAATTTCTCCATTTTGGTGCCTAAAATAGATCTAACTGGCAACAGTAACTTTCCTCCCAGAGAAGACCTAGAGAAGGGGCCTGAGACCTTGGGAAGCAGCTTGAAACCCAGAAGTGTGTCCTGAAACCCCAAACTGAGGTGCTTCCTATCTCATTTCAAGTCTTCTATTTCTTCTTGGGTCAATTTTGGTAATTCATATTATTCTAGAATTTTTTCATTTCACCTAAGTTTTAAAATTTAGTAACATAGTTTTTCATAATATTCTTGTTTTATCTTTTTAAATTCTGCTGTATCTTTAGTTATGTCTTATTTTTAAAAAATCTACTATTATTTATTTGTGACTTCTCCCTTTCTGCCTCATTAAATCTCATTAGAAATTCATATATTTTATTAATTATTTTCAAAAAATCACCTCTTGGACTTGATTATTCCCTTTACCATATCTTTGTTTTCTATTACATTAATTTCTGTTTTTACTTTTTGCCATCTCTGTTCTTCTACTCTCTTTAGGTTTATATTTCTGTCTGTTTACTCCCCACTCTACCCAAGTTCTTAAGTTGGATGTTCAGCTCATTAATTTTTAGACTTCTTGCTCTTTAATGTTAGAATTTAAGGATAAAAGTTTCCTTCTACCTACTCCTTTATGTGTATACCACAAGTTTTGACCTAAATTGTTTTCATTGTATTTAATTCTAAATATTAAAAAAATTCTGTCATAATTTCTACATTGATTCATAAATTATGGAGGAGTATGTTTTAAAATTTCTAAGTTTATTGATGTTTTAAAGTAAATT
>NW_007780264.1:2433-3101 GCF_000696425.1 Galeopterus variegatus
GAGCTCTTCTTGATGGGAGAAGCAGGAAGATTCATGTTACTTTCTCTCCAACCCCTATTTTTAATGTGCGGCTCTTCTCTCTTCCACCCCATCCAGCTGAAACAGCTCGTTTCAAATTCGATATCAATGTGGTAATGCTATTTGCCCCTTGCCTATTTCTACAGAGATGGAAGAAAGAATTTCAAAGAAAGGAAGACTATTAATGACAGTACACTAGAAGGAAGTGGAGGGGAGAGAACGAGACGCAAAATAGGTCTTGGTTTAGACATACGTTGTACAGTGTAAGTGAGAGGCTTTTGATGCAAATATGTGTTCTGGACCCTTAATTTTCAGAAAGCATCCTTCACAATTTGTCAACAGTAATATAAACAGATGAAATGGCAAAGGATTGATTTCCTGCTGTGCTTATGTACTGATTTGGGGTCTCTGATCAGAGTTCAAAAGCATAAGAAACATCCCTTTTATTAAAGTGCTTACAATTTTTTTTTGTCGGACAAGATGTAAACAGCAACAAGGCACAGCAGCATTTGATTCCTGCCAGTGCAGGCTATTAAAGCGGTATCAGGGTTCATTTAGGGCAAGTTCACTGTGAGCTGAGGAGTCAAATAAGGTGAGAGAGAGAGAGAGAGAGAGAGAGAGAGAGAGAGAGAGAGAGAGAGAGAGAGAGA
>NW_007780265.1:0-517 GCF_000696425.1 Galeopterus variegatus
TATGTGACAAAGTGGAGGAATTATACATTAGGTAAACTATAAAGAAAAGTTAGTATAAACCCAAAACCTGGAAATTTGACCACTAATGTTTGCTAGTGGAAGTGAGCCACTATATGGTAGGCTGTAGTATACACACACACAGACACATGGGTCAGTTGTGTATAAAAATGTTTTGAGATTCTTAATGTATTGCTCTACATCAAGCTAAATATAAAGATGCTCATTTTAAATGATGATTTTTAAACTAAAGTTATTGGATAACAGATGGGTTATTCATGAGTTTTGTGACAAATTCCACTTTCTTTACTACCCTACTTATTAAACAGTTTACCTCAGGGACTACTTGAAGAGTGAATGTCCATATTTGTTTTAATCTACCATTTTAGCAAAGGTGTCAGGCTCTAATATTTTAAGACAATTGAAAATAGTTACTGATTATATATATGACATCCCAATGGAATCAGGCATTATAATGTTAGATTTTCAGGCCTTTGTCAAACACACACACACACACACA
>NW_007780265.1:1283-3101 GCF_000696425.1 Galeopterus variegatus
ACACACACACACACACACAACCAAAATTAATTTTGTATGATTTTCAGTTATAGTTGGAGCCTTTGTCCCAAGGGCTTGTTAATCTTGAATCCTATTCCTGCCTTGCTACAATTTAAAGATTGTCACAAGAAGGATAAATTTCATGCCATTTTCTGTTCTCATTACAATCTTCAGATTGTTATGAGAACGGATTAATTCTGCTCCATTTTCTGCCCTCGTTACAGACTGTTATGAGAATGGATTAATTTTATGACATTTTCTTCTTTCATTATAATCTTTGTTATGGGAATGAGAATATGTAATGAGAATGAGAGCATATCAAACATTAAAGGGTCTGTGAGAGCTTATGACAGAGATTGTAACAAGAAGAGGAAATGGCACCCAATCCATTCTTGTGACAATTTTAACATTGCCAAGCGAACCCAGAGTGACACTGCATTTATCCAGTCTGAAGACAAAGATTGTTGAGAAAAAGGGAATGAGAGCAAAATTAATCAGTTCTCCTGACAATCTTGAGATTGTACTTAAGCTTACAGTATTTTTTTTTCTGTAATACAGTACTTACATGAAAACATGTGCATCGCAGTCGAACGTTATTTGCTGGAAAACGTCATTTTCATAATTTATTTTTCTTTTTTCTCTTTCTCCCTCTCTCCTTTCTTTCTTAATATTTAATGTATAGAATAGCCTATATTTCATAAACATTATTACATTCAAATGGAAGTTAGTGTCAATTAAAAACCAAAGAAAATAATACCAAAAAAGCCAATTACTAGAGTAGTCAATATAATGAAATCATCCTACATCTACAGGCATATATTTTTAATAGTTTTATTTACTAATAAGTACTTCACTGCTTTCTAATATTTTTTTTTCTAAACTTGAAGGAGGTGTATTTACTGCTATATATGAATAACATCAATGTTCCCATTTCATAAGGAAAAATCCAGTAGTTTAAATATACCTTCATTTCTTTTTATTCTATTAGGATGTCTTCAGTTAAACAGTATTTTATTGATTTTGTCGTTGTTTACTAAATATTCTCATCAAAAATACCTGCCACTTGAAAAAAAAAAAAAACGCAAATGTCTTTTGACCATATGTACGTACGTACTTGTGTGTGTGTGTGTGTGTGTGTGTGTGTGTGTGTGTGTGTGTGTGAGGGTACTTCAGATAGTTCATAGAAAATTTTGTATTATCTTTCAATTCCATTTTTCTATGAACTTTTTGAAGTATCCTCATAAAAACATATATATATATATAGAAAGAGAGGGAAAGAGAGAGAGAAGGGTGTATCTCTGAATTCAACATTTCAAAAGACTCTGGGATCCTTCACTGAGATGTAACCTTTTTATAACTCATGCCTTAATTATTTTCCCCAAACCACTCGATCATTCTTGAACACTTAAAATTCTTATTACTAAATGATCTTCACTTCTGAAGGCAAACACTACTTTTTCCCATTTCTTTGCCCTACCTCCATGAACCTGCCATCATCTGTACTCCCCAATTCATTAGTGTGTTGCACTGTATTGGGGAGACTTTTAGAAGCATCTGCAGCAGTGGTTCTCAAAGAATGTGTGTGTATGTGTGTGCATGTGTTTTTTGATGTTGTAGCATGTTTTCAATATTGTATATCAAGTGGCACTCTTGAAAACATTAGTCCGTATGTCATAATCTAATCACAACCACAAATGATAACTGTAGTATTATTGAATTTCTTTTTAACAACAGGTAAAATATTCAAGAATATCACACAATTCACTTTCTCATTATTTCAGGATTGTAGACTTGATTTCATATATATATATATATATA
>NW_007780266.1:0-1081 GCF_000696425.1 Galeopterus variegatus
AGCCTCGGGCAGGAGCATGGCCCTGCCACACCTGGATCTCAGACTCTTGCCTCCAGAACTGGGAGAGGATACATTCCCAGTGTTCTAACCCCCAGTTGTGGTCACTACAGCAGCCATAGGACACTAACACAGATGGGGACCCAGGAAGAGGAGCAGGTTGGAAGAACTTGGGCCTGCTGGATGTGAGGGTTTGGGGGACCTCAGGGGAAGGACCTCCCAGGACCAGAGAAAAATCCCTCAGATGGCCCAGCAAGGAAGTACCAGCTGTGTGTGCCTGCCTAGCCAGGAGTCAGATGTCCCCATAGCCTCCCCAGAACCTCCCTCTACCTGCCAGCTATTTTTGTCCCATATTACAGACGAGTGAACAGAGGCTCAGAGATGCAGAGCAGCTTTCCTGAGGCCACACAGCAAGTCAGAAACAACCTCTGCCTGTGAACCCAAACTAGGGGTGGTAAAGGGCTTCTGAGTTTCAGAAAATTCTGAGCGCTGGGGACTGCTGGCATCACCAAAGCTTGTTACACTGATCTAATGGCCTAGAAATAAAAACCAACCACAAAAACGTTTTTAAATGAAAAGAAAATGAAGGTTGGTTTTTCCTTCTTACTATTCCTAGTCTTTATTTTCATGCATACATCTGAGATTCTTGTCACTTTCCTGGGAGCTCGGCAGGTTGGGGACTGACCCAGGACAGACGCTGACCATGTGCCCGGCTCCTCCCTGACCCCTCATGGGCCGCCTTTGGATCTGCTGTTTCCTTGGCCTGCACATCCTTTCTTACATCTTTGTCCGGCTTATTTATTTCTCCTCAACCGAGCCAGCTCCTCTGGGAACTCTCATCACCCCCAACCAATGTGAGCGTGGACACCCCCTTTGGGCTTTTCCTGTGCCTGCGAGTCTCCCATCTCAGCTCTGATCACCCCGGGCTGTACCTACCTAGTTAGGTGTTTTTCTCCCTCACTGGACTGTGGGCCCCTGAGGCTTGGGACAGGGTGTGTTCTGGTCGCCCTTGTGTCTCCAGCACCCAGCACACTGAGCATGCTCAGTAAGAATCTGACCACTTCCCGTGGCCTCCCTCCTGGTC
>NW_007780266.1:2386-3101 GCF_000696425.1 Galeopterus variegatus
CCCCTCCTGCCTCTCTCTCCCCCCCCCTTCGCTCTGCTGCAGCCACATGGGCCTCCTCACTGTTCCTCCAACACGCCAGGCTCGGTCCTGCCCCAGGGCCTTTGCACAGGCTGTGCCCTCCTACTTGAATGCCTTTCCCTTGGCTTTAGAACAACAGCCTTCTCATCTGTCATTCAGGTCTCATCTCAAATATCACCTCCTCAAAGAGGCCATGTTTAGCCCCCAAGGTAATCTGCCAACACACATCCTGTTTTATTTATTTCACAGAGACTCACGCCTATCTAAACTTATTTATTTGTCGACTAGTTTATTGTCCATCTCTCCTTTTCCCTGGATTGTTTTGTGTCCCCAGAGCCTAGCCCGGCATCTGACACACAACAGAGACTTAACAAATGGTTGTTGACTATTTGACTGCCTGGCCATTTATGGAGGACACCTGCAGTATGCAAGACATTACTCAGATAAATCACATGGACCACATTATATAAATAAACTCTAATTTTTACAACTACTCTGTGAGATAGCTGTTGATATTCTTTCTTTTACAAATGAAGTAGCTAAGGCCCAAAAAAGATGAGGCAGCTTGTCCAGGATCACACAGAAATAAGAAGTGGAGCCAGGACTGGAAAGCAAGTCTGTGCTGCAAAGCTGGTAATCATTCACATTCACCAGGTGAGGAGGAAGGTGGTAAACGTTCCATCCATCATCCGTCCAT
>NW_007780267.1:0-942 GCF_000696425.1 Galeopterus variegatus
GGGGCCTTGGTGTTATCAGCACCGCACTCTACCGAGTGAGCCACGGGCCGGCCCCAGGAATTTTCATATTTTTTGAATTGCTTATTTGTCATAAGCATTGGCTGCATTTTAACATGTTACTGGTTAAATGAGGAGGAGGCATGTCTCCGAGACCGGTATCAGTCCACAGGAAGGTTCTAAGTTGGTATATTTAAAAAGCTCTGTTACTAACTGATGTTGATTTGATGTTAATGGCAGCTTTTCACTTTAGTTTAGTTTTGTTTGTTTTCACAGCTAACCAGTTTGGAAGTCCAAGCCGTTGACCTTGGTGTTATCAGCACCACACTCTCCCAAGTGAGCTAACCAGCCAGCCCAGCAGCATTTAGTATTACCTTCATCAAGGTTAAAACATGAAAACTCACTCATTACCGAGGGGCCCCTGCCCTTCCTTTAGATTCTACATTCTCAGAATATGGCATTTTTATTCTGCATATAATGAATTTTGAAAATAAGTATTCTGGAATAATTGAAAATCACTTGAGACACAGAGCCATCCCACATTTTATCCTCATCCATTCCCCTGGAATCTCTCAGAGGTGAGGTGAGGTGAGGTGAGGTTAGGTTCCTGGCAGGACTGTGCTGCTGGTTTTATTTATCCATCAAACAGAGTATCATCCCAATACTGAAAACAATATTCCAGTGAGGTAGACCTCCCTCTCTTCCAGATCAGGCAGGTCAGAGGAACTTAAGCAAGTGACACGCCTGGCCCTCAAGGCGCCCTTTCATTTCTTAAAGTGAAGGTCCCCGCAGAAAACTGTGGACGAAACATGACTTTTGGAAGCATAACTGGTCGCTTTCACGGCACGTGTTTCTCCGAAAGCCTAGATGAGGGTGGTACTTGAAAGAAGAGTCTCGAATGTGTGCATGTGCACAAATTACTGCTGCTGAGAAGACTGTCCCTGG
>NW_007780267.1:1785-3101 GCF_000696425.1 Galeopterus variegatus
AGGCAGGTCAGAGGAACTTAAGCAAGTGACACGCCTGGCCCTCAAGGCGCCCTTTCATTTCGTAAAGTGAAGGTCCCCACAGAAAACTGTGGACGAAACATGACTTTTGGAAGCATAACTGGTCGCTTTCACGGCACGTGTTTCTCCGAAAGCCTAGATGAGGGTGCTACTTGGAAGAAGAGTCTCGAATGTGTGCATGTGCACAAATTACTGCTGCTGAGAAGACTGTCCCTGGCAGCTCCCACCTAGGGAGTGACCTGCATGGTGACCTTAGAATCCCTGGTGCAACTGCCACTCCCCTATGTGTGGCACCAAGAAAAAGCAGGGATGGAAAGAGGGGTGTTTTTGAAGCACAGTCTCTTCTGGTCTCTCAGACTATGGGTATCTAAACTGAGGAAGACTCAAATTAGAGAGCTCAAACTTTGCTTTTTTGTTTCAGTTTTTTGGGTGTGTGTTTGTTTAATTGCTAATTTGCCATGGGATCCTTTAGACAGCTCAGGGGCCCATCTTTAAATGAGGAGAAATTGTAGCTCTTCAAGGGAGTGAAGTGAAGGATGTGCCTGGGGGGTGTTCTGACAGTGTACACGTGTGAGTCCAGGTGTGACTTTGTCCTGTGAGTGGAACTCAGGTTCCTCACCAATCAAGGAAGAAGAGGACAGTCTGACAACTGTTTTTAAATAGTTCTTTAGTTTTGTGACTTTGAAAGACTAGAAGGCAGATAGAGGTGATGTTTTCTCAGAGGCAGTTCTTGCTGAGTGGTGTGGCTGCCAGGTTATCAATGAATGATAAACGTTAAGACAGCCTTGTGATTGTGGGAAGTCAGAGAGAGGTCAAGCAGGGCATCTGGGCCTGTCTGGTGTCCCCAAGAGAGGAAAATCACGTGGTGAAGAGAAACAATCAGAAGGACTGGGTGGGCTGACTTTGGGGAAGTGGAGGATGAAGTGGGGGAAAGGGGTGCCTAAGACTTTTCTTCACGTCTGGGCCAGACTCTCAAAGAGGAAGCCAGTTCTCGAGGGCGGCTCTAGGAACAGAACGGACAGCTGAGTGGACGTTGCAAGGAGGACTTTGTGAACTCAAAATGAGAAAGCACTTTGCCTGGAAGTGCCAAGCCTCTCCCCCGACTGGTTGTCGCAGCGGGTCTGGGTGGTCGTGAGGCCCATGGAGGGTGAGTTTCATCCTGAAGCAGACCTCTTAGGATTTGCTTCACCTAGATATCAGAGCCCTGTTTAAAAGCAGATTAGGGGCCGGCTCGGTGGCGCACTGGAGAGTGCGCCGCTTGAGAGCGCGGCGCCGCTTGAGAGCGCGGCGGCGCTCCC
>NW_007780268.1:0-3101 GCF_000696425.1 Galeopterus variegatus
ATCCCGTTGCCGGTCCCGGTCCGGTACGGGCACGACACTGAGGGTTGTGATCTGTTGCCAGACACGAAAAAAGACAAAAAGGAAAAAAAAAATAGTAGAGGAATAGATTTATTTTTAATTGCAGATTATCATACATCAATGAAAATGGATGAATTACAGCTGCAAACAATAATATGATAAATCTTAGGAACATAATATTGAGTAAGAAATAAAGTCCCTGAAGACTACCTGTCTTAGTCCATTTTCTGCTGCTTGTCACAGAATACCAGACACTGAGTAACTTATAAAGAAAAAAACATTTTTCTCACAGTTCTGGAGACCGAGAAGTCCAAGATCAAGGGGCCAGCATCTGGCAAGAGCCTTCTTGCTGCATCATCCCATGACAGAAGCCAAAAGGGTAAAAGAGGGAGAAACAAATGGGGGCTGAATTCTTCCTTTTACAAGGAAGCTACTCCCACAATAACAACATTAATGCATTCATGAGGCAAAGCTGTCACGGCCTAATCGCCTCTCCTTAGACCCACCTCCCAACACTGCTGCATTGAGGATTAAATTTCCAGGACATGATTTTACAGGAAATGCATTCAAACCATAGCACTACTTAAAGTATGATACTTTTTAACAAATTGCAAAAATAACCAAAACTTTGTAGAGAGATAGAGAAAGAGACAAGGGACTTTCAAATTCAGGGTATGTCTGCTTTGTATCATAGAAGAACCTGCAGGTCAAGGTAAAGCCCAATCTAAATGCTGAGACATTACTTAAAGGAGATTTTTAAATATGAAATAGGACCCTAAGGGTTCTTCTGATATTGTTTTATCAAGTCGTATACAAAATCTAAAGTTCAACTATAAGATTAACTTAAGCCTAAATACTTGTACAAAGCAATTTATTGAATGAACCTAATAAATTTCACTATTTGGCACTTTGTTACCACAAGTGCCATTACTTCATAACTTGACAATGATAAAGCATTCTGTTACTTCCCTGCAACACACAAATTATAAAAGATAGGAAAAAATTAACTATATTTTTAGATTTCTATACATATGTGAGAAAACTGTTAAAATAAAAATCAAGAAAACTATAAACCTGAGATTCAGAGTAGTGCATTCCTTCAAGTGGGAGGCAGTTGGATGGGACAGAGAAGAGGACACAAGGAGATGAGAGTTAATGGCGATATTCTAGTTCATGGATTTGGTGGTAAGTCAATGCATGTTCATTGCATCATCAGTGTTAGGATTTGTATGACATTTATTCCTTTTGTGTATAAAGTTTTGTTAAAAATACAATTTAAAAAATATTTGTGCACCTATCTTTGATCCAGAAATTTCACATGCAGAATTGTATGTCAATATATTCATGTGGGTATAAAATAGCGTATTTGTGAGGATACTCATAGCAGTATTGTTTTTAATAACAAATGATTGTGAATAAGTTAAAATCAATCAGTAAGGGACTGGTTAAATAAGTGAAAGTATATACAGTAGAATAATATGTAGCCTTTAGAAAGAGGCAGCTTTATATGTGTGCTCACATGGAATGACCTCTTAGCAAATGAACAAAGTAAGATACTATATTTTATTACTTTATTACCTGGTATTATGTTTAAAAGTAAGGACATTACATTTTATAGTTACTTATATTTGCATATGTGTGTCAGAGATCAATATATTGGTTCTCAGCTCCCAATTCAACTTCAATAATTGCTCTGCCTTAATGGACAGAATTTCTTTAAGGAGTTTTCCTTTGCAGCAAGTAAAACATTAAGCTCTCTCAGTAAAGAACTCTGGAGGAACACTGCAGGAGAAAGGGGCTTCGCTTGATGGGTCCAGTGGTTTCATTGCCACTCCAGGTACAGGTGTGAAGATAATCCTGTGGTGCTCTGCCCCAACCATGTGGCCAGAAAATGAGGTCCCCAGCAATCTCACAGCCCCAACTCAGACTGCTGATCACCTTTTTACAGTCTTTCCAATGTGGATACCACATGCTCCAGATTTCTCACCCACAATGACACCCAATTCCTCTAATCACCTGCTCCTCTAAAAGTTTTTCCCCTACAGCTCTCCCAACTCAGATGGAAGTCCACAAGTCCTCCTGCCTCCAGTGGCACCTCAATCCCCTCTGCACACCCATGCGTCTTCTCACCAACTGTGACTTGCCTGTGCCCTTAAGGGCAGCTTCCTGCTTGCTCAGCAACTGTGGACCAGCTCTGGACCAGGCAAACCACTGAACTTCGCTGCCATCCAGCAGGCTTCAAACACCTCTTCTCCAGTGAGGTTTGAATTCCAGCCTTGGGGAAGGGACCCAACTTCATCCTTCCTTGTGTACTCTCCCTCAGCCCAAGAGTACCCCATAGAGTTATCTTTATATCTTATAGTTACTCTTTTATCATAGCTTAACAACATTTTATATTAAACTTCTACTGTTTGAATCACTGTGATTTCTGTTTCCTGATTGGACCTACACCAATATAGTATACGACTACATACAATATTGCTAGAAGGATACATAATAAACTGGTCACAACTATTATCACTGGGAAGAATAAATAGGCAGCTTGAAGAAGGACAAAGGAGGGAAATCTACTCTTTAATACATATGTTTGCCTGTATTTTGAATGTTGCAGCTGTGCCCACTTTCCCTATTCAAATAAGTAAATTGTGTGTGTGCGTGTGTGTATGTGTGAATTTTAAGCTGTCAGTGGTTTCATTGCCACTCCAGGTACAGGTGTGAAGATAATCCTGTGGTGCTGTGCCCCAACCATGTGGCCAGAAAATGAGGTCCCCAGCAATCTCACAGCCCCAACTCAGACTGCTGATCACCTTTTTACAGTCTTTCCAATGTGGATACCACATGCTCCAGATTTCTCACCCACACTGACACCCAATTCCTCTAATCACCTGCTCCTCTAAAAGTTTTTCCCCTACAGCTCTCCCAACTCAGACGGAAGTCCACAAGTCCTCCTGCCTCCAGTGGCACCTCAATCCCCTCTGCACACCCATGCGTCTTCTCACCAACTGTGACTTGCCTGTGCCCGTAAGGGCAGCTTCCTGCTTGCTCAGCAACTGTGGACCAGCTCTGGACCAGGCAAACCACTG
>NW_007780269.1:0-1304 GCF_000696425.1 Galeopterus variegatus
GGAAAATGCTTCAGGAAGTAGGACTGGGCTAAGACTTTATGTATAAGACCCAAAAGCACAGTCAGCAAAAGATAAACAAATAGGAATATATCAGACTAAAAAGCTTCCATACAGCAAAAGAAACAATTAACAGAGTGGAAAGAAAACCTACAGAATGGGGGAAAATATGTGAAAACTATACATCTGACAGGGGAGTAATACCCAGATTATACAAGGAACTCAAACAACTTAGTAAGAAAAACCCCCAGGACCCAATTAAAAAAGGGCAAAGGAGGTAAACAGGCATTTCTCAAAGGAAGATGTACGAATGGCCTACAGATACCTGGAAAATGGTCAAGATCACTGTGCATCAGGGAAATGCAATTCACAACCACATGAGATATCATCTCATCCCAGTTAGATTGGCCATTATCAAGTAGACAGAAAACAAAAGCTGGCAAGGATGCAGAGAAAGGGGAACCCTCCTACACTGTTGGTGGGAAAATTAGTGAAGCCACTATGGAAAACAGCATGAAGTTTTCTTAGACAAGTACAGGTAGAACTGTAATATGGCCCAGCAATCCCACTGCTGGGTATGTACCCAAAGGAATGGAAATCATCATGTTAAAGGGAAATCCCATGTTTATTGCATTTATTTACAACAGCCAAGAGTTGGAGCCAACCTAAATGTCCCTCAATGGACAACTGGATAAGGAATCTGGTGTATATGCAATGGGATACTACTCAGCCATCAAAAAGAATGAAGTTCTGCCATTCGCAGCAACATGGATGAACTTAGAGAAAATTATATTAAGTGAAATAAGATCGGGACAGAAAGAGAAATAAACCAAGAAAAATTTTTAAAAGATACAGCAGGAAAGTTGCTGTGTGAATGTAGGACTAGTTATGAGAAATGGCAGTTATTTTAGAAGCAAAAACTAGTGTGGAATGGGACATTTTTTATCATCTCCCTTACTTCAAGAATCCTGTATCCTTTTCCTGGAATTCCTTGCTTCCACTGGGGAAACTGGGAAAATGGCTATTTGTAGTTAAATACTTAGCTAAAGCTCCACCTCCTCTGGCAATCATTTCTTTTCCTCCAGATGCAACTAACAGCTTTCTCTCCTTCATTCCCAAGAAACATTTTACAAATCTATCCTGGAGAACGTGCGACATGGTATTTACTATTGGATGTCAACCACGTATAATATCCTCACTAAGGTCAGGGATTAGTGGTGGTTGTTCCTCTAACAGCTTTATTTGAAGTGTAATTTACATACCATAAAATTCATTGTGTTTTATGTAACTTTATATCAGCTTGCAAA
>NW_007780269.1:2397-3101 GCF_000696425.1 Galeopterus variegatus
AATTAATTTTATAGTATGATAAATGTTTAGATTGAGGAATATAATTGAAACTTCTAACTGTATAATGTTCAGAAACTTAATTTCTCTTTTTAGTTATCATAAAATATGTGTATTTGAAAGTATTTCTTGTGGTTGTGTTTATCTAAACAGTTACTATATTTTGGAAATACTTTTTTTTTTGAAACCTCAATGGCATATAGTGACGAGACACTCAGTCTGTGACAAAAAGTATGAAAATCATTTGTCAAAGCAGAACGCTAGTGTTTTTAAAAATTAAGTAAAAAATCATAGAACTTGATATTGAGATCATTTAGTATGATTTTAATAGAAGAATAAAAAGAGTGGCAAAATTAGAAATATGTTCAGGGTCACATAGTTATTGGCAGAGACAATGATGAAAACAGAGAATAATAGAATCAGTCAGTCACAACGTTCATTAAAGATTTTCCAATTTAGCCACCCATCCAGCTCGTGAATCCTCTCTACAAAATTTTCTTTACGTTGTCTCTTCTATGCTGGAATACTACCAGCAACAGGGGAGTCTACTTGCCTCTGAGACAGACTATTTAATCTTTAATTAAATTCAGTCTTACTATTACAAGGTCACCATTTTGTTGAGAAGAAAGCCTTTTCTTTATCATTTCTACCTATTATTCTTGGTTCTAGCTTTTGGAGCCATGAAAAACAAGTCAAATACCTTTTAA
>NW_007780270.1:0-403 GCF_000696425.1 Galeopterus variegatus
CTTAACCCACATTGCAGTTGTCAGGGAAGGCTTCTCAGAGCTAGGAAGAAGATGAAGGAGGAGAACAAATGAAGAAGCCCAAAGTAGTTGGAGAAACCTTGGGAAAACTTAGATTGATTTGAGAAGTAAGTGAAGAAATGATCAATTAAATTAAGGATGTGAAGGATTTTAGTGAGGGTAGTACTGTTTGTTCACTCAGAAGGGAAATATAGGAGGAAAAACAGATCCGGGGAAAACATGTAGTAGTTAGGAGCATGTTTAGTTTGAGGTGCAGGTAGAAATATCCAGGAACTGGTTGAATATGTTGAGCTGGTGGTCAGGAAAGAACTCCAGTCTAAAGAAAGATGCATATTTTTAAGTCATTAGTATTACGGAAGATAGTTGAAATATTGAACTGCATGAG
>NW_007780270.1:2406-3100 GCF_000696425.1 Galeopterus variegatus
CTCAAGTCTAGAATAACTTTCAACCTTTTCATCATCACAGAGAGCTTTCATTTTCAGTCCTAAGGGTCCTGTGTTTTGAAAAATTTTTGTATTTCAAGAAAGTTAACACTTAATGTTTCACATTGGTTTTATTAACAAAGACATATAATTTCCAGTGCATCCAAGATTCTGAAGTGTCAAACATTTACAAATCTTGGTTAATATAATTCTAGCCAAAAGCAAAGAAATTCCACCACTTAGTCTGTGGCACATAATTGCAGGGTTTTTCTTTTGAAATATTGAAAATAACCCATGACCCATATATACTGACCTAAGAAGTCTCACCTTTCCCCATACTTCTGTGGATCCAGGGACCCTAAGTTGGAGATTAGGTTATTGACAGGAACGAAGATTTTTGTGGTACTTCCTCCATATGCTTCTGAGCTCTGTGGAATTACCAAGAATAATTGACATATACCTAGCTGTCCAGAACTCCGAATTTAAGTTTATTTCTTTTTTTATTGAAAAGAGCAATACAAGCTTATAACAGAAAAATCGGAAGATATATATACCAGCAAAAAGAATATTTTTTAAAAATGTCTAAATCTTTTTCTATGCAAATATACATGCAGATTTTTAAAAACTGGTGGACTCTCATTCTATATTGGTTTTATGACTGTTTTCAGTGTTTATAAAGAAATTCTTGCACAATTTT
>NW_007780271.1:0-423 GCF_000696425.1 Galeopterus variegatus
TCTCATTTTACATTCTAGTCACTGTGGTTTGCCCTAATTTCTTTCTCTTTCTTTTTTTTTTACTATATATTTTATTTTATTTTATTGTTTATGTATATTCATGTACATTCATTTATTGTATATGTAATTCATTCAAAGCTGATTATCACCCCTCATGCCCAAGATCTATACTGGCAGTATGCCCATTACCACAAATTGCGATCATACCCCATCTACCCCACCCAATTATCACCAACTCCCTCCCCCTCCTCTTTCCCCCACTCACTTTGTATCTCTAGGTAAGCTCTCACCCTCTGTAAGTCCAACGCACTATTGTGGTCTTTCTTTCCTTCCTTCTTTCTCTCTTAGCTCCCACTTATTAATGAGTACATGCAGTATTTGTCCCTCTGTGCTTTGCTTATTTCACTCAACATAAGTTTCTCC
>NW_007780271.1:2331-3100 GCF_000696425.1 Galeopterus variegatus
CAGAGCCTTAAGGGAGTTTGTTGTATTTTGTCCACTGTTTAGATTTTGTATCTGTTAGTGTAAGCTTGTTTGAAACGTACTGAACCATACTGGGAGTGCAAGCCAGTGTAGACTTCTATGTTTGTAGAAGGGAAGAAAAACCAAATATTGATGAACACTGGTGGCACTGTCTTCCAAAACCCACTTCAGTTTACCCCATGACTATCTAGAAGTACTGGAGTAGAAGTTTCTACTTAAAATAAATTTCACAAGGACGTATTTTTTTCCCACTTAACATTTGGTGAAGTGTACAGAAATAGATCTTAAATAAACCCATGTTATATTAATACTCTAAAAAGACTGAATTAAACATAATAACTTTTATCTAAAAACTAGCAGATATTTCTTGAATTTGCTAATTGAATTTACTAACTGTAAGTACCTAAAAATGTTAGATCAATACCACACATTAATGCAGCAATTAATGTACTGAGATGTGAGACAACTTTAATACATAACTGCTTGAAAGCTCATTTTGACATTTTTTTTTTTTTTACTACAGAATTAGAACTAAAAGGATTCTATCTGATAGTAACCCAGAAACTCAAAAGAAGCATGTCTTCTTCTTGGAATAAAATAGTAAAAATAGTTTTCTTAGGACACAGTAATTCTCAGATTTGAGGAACTGGGTATAACTGATGAAATGAATAACCACGATTCTCTTTTATTTTTGAAATATATAAAGAAATTGTATCATGAAAATTAAGTCAACAATGAAGTAATATTCTGT
>NW_007780272.1:0-3100 GCF_000696425.1 Galeopterus variegatus
TAATAATGGAAAACGTCCCAGTTGTCAGGTGGAGGAAGTTCTGTCCTATGAGAGGTCTTCATAAATTTCACGGAAAATTCATATTACAAAAAAAACTATGCATGGATTGCAAAAAAAAAATTTTTTTTTGCACCAAAATAAACTCCTACTAACTTGTTATAACATGTCTGAACAGGATCTAGTTTTGGGCAATAAGAAGGATCAGACGTCAGTTTGAAAAGAGCTCCTGTCAGAGCAACGTGACTTCTGCTAATACTGAAGCAAGAATAAACATCAAATTTATGGGGAAGCTTGGGTGGAAGAATGGTAAAATCGTTGATACTTTACAAAAAGCTTATGGGGATGATGCCCCAAAGAAATCAGCAGTTTACAAATAAATAATTTGTCTTAAGAAGAGATGAGATGAAGTTGAAGATGAAGCTCTGAGCAGCAGACTATCCATATCAATTTGCAAGGAAAAATATTAATCTCATTTGTGCATTAACTGGAGAGGACCAACAATTAAGAGCAGAAACAATAACCAACACCACAGACATCTCAATTGGTTCAGCTTACACAATTCTGACTGCAAAATTACAGTTGAGCAAACTTTCTGCTTGATGGGAGCTAAAATTGTTTCACCCAGATCAGCTGCAGACAAGGGCTGAGATTACCTTTCAGGATGGAACTGCCTGGCTGCTTCTCTGGGAGGGGTGGATGCACTTTATTTCCGTTAGCCTGAGGGCCTATTCTTTAGGGTGGAGACCTGTGGGCTGTTCTTCTGATTTGGGGTCTCAGGCACATACAACTCAGTCAGCTGGTGGAGCTGGGGGGTAGGAGGAGGAATGGGGGTTGGTCCACCTGAGGCGGGTTTGCCGGTCTGATCTCTGGCTGTGCACATGGGGTGTATCAATTCAGCAGAACGAGGGTGGCTTCCCAGATGGCAGAACTAGAGCCACAGCTGCTGTAAGCCCTGGCTTGAAGCTGCAGAGGTCAGGGCACTGTAGCCTCTACTGTGAGTGCACGGGCAGGAGAGGAGAGCCCTAGACCGGGGAAGCACCATGGCTACTGGCCGCCGGGCAGAGCATGCTTCCTTAACACCTTTGGTCTCACTGTGGCACCAGCCTGCACTGGCTTGGGTCGTGAGGGTGGGGGGTGGGGAGTGCACAGTTTGTGCTAGTATTCTAGAGCGACACAGTGTGTGTATTCTAGGATGCTCCCCACACTTGGCTCTGGGCTTGTCTTCCCAAAGGATTCATGAGCCTCTGTGGTGAGGATGGGGATTGGCTTGGGTCCTCTGCCTACCTTTTCACCACAAAGGAAACTTCTTCCTGTGCCAGTTCTGGTGTCAGAGATGTGATGGCTGAGGCCCTGTGCCTCTCTCTCCTCTCTATGCCACCGTCCTTGGTTTTTGTGCTCCACAGGGATCTCACCAGTTTCCTGCTGCACTCCTGTGCTTTCCCAGTTATGCTTCCGTCAATATTTCGCTGTCTGTTAGTTGTTCTGATCCTTTTCTGTGGGAGGAGTGTGCCCTGGGCATCTCTAGGACACCATCTTGCCCCACTTTTCCAGGACCCTCAGTTCTTTAAGGATGAACTAAATGGCTGGTATCATCGTTTACAACAGGGTCTTGAACTTGATGGGCCTTATATTGAGAAATGAAGTTTATATTTCTATCTTTTAATTCCATTTTTCCACAAACATGTTGAAGTCCCCTAGAATTCCTAGTTTGTTAATTTTTTTTTTTTAAATCATAGAAGGGTGCTGAATTTTGCCAAATGCTTTTTGACCAAAAAGATGATGCCATTTTTTGTCTTCTGGTTTTTTTCCCAATAGGGTGTATTGCATTTATTGATTTTTGGATGTTAAAACAATATTGCATTCCTGGGATAAATTCTACTTGGTCATGCTGTATAATTCTTTTTATATATTGCTGGATTCAGTTTGCTGGTATTTTGCTGGGAATTTTTGTGTCCACATTTGTAAGAGATATTGGTCTGTAGTTTTCTTTTTTGTGTGTGATGTTTTTGTCTGATTTTGGTATTGATAGTTTGGGTGTGTCATCTCCCTGAAACTCAGATGGAAATCTGATCCCCAATGGGGCAGTGTTGGGAGCTGTTTTGAGTCATGGGGGCAGATCCCTTATGAATGGATTAATGCTCTCCTTGGGGGATAAGGGTAGTGAGTGAGTTCTTGCTCTGTTAGTTCCCTCAAGAGCTGGTGATTTAAAAGATATGGCACCTCCCCTCTCTCTCTCTCTTGCTTCCTCTCACCATGTGATCTGCTTGTATGCCTACCGGCTGCCTGCCACTTTCTGCCATGAGTAGAAGTAGCCTGAGGCCCGCACCAGATGCAGCTGTCCCAGAACCACGAGCCAAATAAACTTCTTTTCTTTATAAATGACGCAGTTTCAGGTATTCTGTTATTGCAACACAAAACAGACTAATACAGGTATCAATAACTGGGCTCACAGAATGGATTGGGAAATGTTCCTCTTCCACTGGTATTAATTCTTCGAATGTTTCATAGAAATCACTCAGTGAAGCCATCTGAGCCTTGGCTTTGTAGGTGTTTTTTTTTTTAAAATTGGTATTAATTCCTCAAATGTTTCATAGAAATCACTCAGTGAAGCCATCTGAGCCTTGGCTTTGTAGGTGTTTTTTTTGATTATTAATTTTATCTCTTTACTTGTTATAGGTCCATTGGAATTGTCTATTTATTCTACAGTCAGTTTTGATAGATTTTGTCTTTCTAGGAATTTGCTCACTTCATCTAAGTTGTCTAATTTATTGACATACAGTTGTTCATAGTGTTCTTTGGTAATCCTTTTAAAGGTCAGTAGCAGTATCACTCTTTCATTTCTGATTCTAACAATTTTAGTCTTTTCTCCTGTTTTTTTTGATCATGCTCGCTAAAGGTTTTTCAATTTTGTCAAATGGGTTCAGAGAAGTGGCTTTTGGTTTTATTGATTTTTCTCTTTCTATTTAATTAGTTTATGCTCTAATCTTCATTATTTCACTTTTTCTGTTTGCTTTGGGCATAGTTTCCTCTTCTTTTCCAATGCCATAAGATAGAAAGTTAGGTTATTGATTCAGGGTCTTTCTTCTTCTTTTTTTTTTTT
>NW_007780273.1:0-1111 GCF_000696425.1 Galeopterus variegatus
TTCCCTTTAAACTCTTTCCCATTACAAGGTCAAAGATTCAGATCCCCATACCAGCCAGCCACCAAAAAATAAATAATTAAAAATAAATTAAACTCTCTTCCTCCAGAAATACTATTACTTAAATTATTTCCTCTGTGTGGATGAGCCCCAAATAATGGTCTCAAGCCCTGACACCTCTCATGCCCTCTCTTTTGCTGAGTTCCTTCTTGCATGTCAGCAACCCAAGGTGCCTTGGAGGTCAACAAGAAGAAAGTCACAGGGCCAGCCCGTGGCTCACTTGGGGGAGTGCAGTGCTGATGACACCAGGGCCATGGGTTCAGATCCCTGTATAGGGATGGCTGGTTGGCTCACTTGGGAGAGTGTGGTGCTCACAACACCAAGTCAAGAGTTAAGATCCCCTTACTGGTCATCTTTTTAAAAAGTAAATAAATAAATAAGAAAGTCACCCTGCAGGTAGCATGGATGCTGTCTGGAACGCTCAACCTCCCTCAGCTCAGCATTGGAGATGACGGGGCCACACTAAGGAATGCAATTTAACTTTAAACACTAGGTTTTTGATATAAAGGGCTAAAATGATGGTGACTCAGGCCCCACTAGTTGTTTGTAGTGCAGCACTAGCAAGTCGGCAGAGTGAACTGGAGAGCCTCTGTCCACCTTACCTGGGCTGGGAACTTATGTCCTCCCCTTCTCTGATGTTTTGCTTGGGCTCAGGGTGGAACCAGTTTCCCTGGTGTCCTGTATTAGTCTATCTCTGTTGCTTGTTAACAGAATACCTGAAACTGGGTAATTTATAAAGAAACAGAATTTTATTTCTTACAGTTTGGGAAGCTGGGAAGACCAAATTCCAGGGAACACATCTGGTGAAGACCTTCTTCATAGGGTGTCACATGTCAAGAATGAGCAGGCTGAGCAAGAGGGTCAACCTTCTCACTCACTCTCCTTATAGAGCCATCAGAACCACACCCATGATCACCTATTAAACAGTCAATGGATTAATCTATTCACAAGGGTACAGTCCTCTCAATCTAATCACCTCTGAAAGGCTCCACCTTTCAATTACCATAATAGGATTTCCCATCCACTTAACACTGTCAAAATGGGGAGGGATTAA
>NW_007780273.1:2879-3100 GCF_000696425.1 Galeopterus variegatus
AGAGAAAAATAAACTGTTCTCTTCAGGTCTGTATTTGGGGGCTTCTTTGCCAAAGAAGCTTCTTGCTGTAGGTGATGGAGCTGGAAAGAACCAGAACATGAGCATGTGTTGGCAGCTTTTAGCAAGGCATTGCGAGAAAGAGATGAGCTCAGGCAAGAACTGTTTGTCAGTTTGTAAGTGTATTAGTCCAGTTCTCTTGCTTATAACCTAAAACTGGGTAA
>NW_007780274.1:0-465 GCF_000696425.1 Galeopterus variegatus
TTTAAAAAAGTGATATCCTATCATTTGCAGCAACATGGATGGAACTAGAAACCATCCTGTTAAGTGAAGTTAGGCAAAAAAAAAAAAAAAGACATGACATGATATCACTCATATGTAGAATCTAAAAAAAAAGTGATTCTCATAAAAATAGAGAGTAGAATAATGGTTATCAGAGGTGGGGGAGCAGGAGAGGAGGAAAAGCGGTGGACTAACGGGTACAAAATTATGCTATCCACCCTAAGTGGATCACTGTACAGTATATGTATGTACTGACATGACATACTGTACCCCCAAATATGTACAAATAAGTGTTTTTTTAAGAGTTAAAAAATGAAAGTGATGTCTAAAAATGCTACATACTGTATGATTCCAACCATATGACATTCTGTAAAAGGCAAAACTACGGAGACACTAAAAAGATCAGTGGGGCCCAGGGGTTTAAGGGAGGGAGGGGTGAACGGACAG
>NW_007780274.1:2299-3100 GCF_000696425.1 Galeopterus variegatus
AAAAAAAGAAATGAACTTCTTTAACTTGCTAATGGAGATATAAAAACAATGTAAAGCACAGTGAAACACTAAACGCTTTCCCTTTTAATTTAAGAATGAAACAGGAAAGCCCATCGTCACCATTTCAATTCAGCTTTGTGCCAGAGATCTTAATTTGTACCATAAAGCAAGGAGAAGAAATAAAAAATATAAAGAATGGAAAACAATAAGTAAAACTCTCTTTATTAGTAGATAATAGGATTGTGTACATAGAAAATCCAAAAGACTCTGTACATTAAATATTAGAATTAATAATAAAGTTTACCAAGGTTGCCGAATACAAAATCAATATACAAAATCATTTTTATTTCTATATATCAGCTACAAATAGATAGAAAATGAAATTATGTACATTAATAACAAAATAGGAGTAAACAGAATAAATGTAATTGAAGATCTACAAGACCTGTAGACATGGTTTCTCATCAATGGTACTTACTGACACTTGGGGCTGAATGATGATTCTCTGTTAGGGGCTTTGTTGCAGGATATTTAGCAGTATCCCTGCCCTCTGTCCACCAGATGTCTGTAGAGCCCTACCCCCCTGACAACCAGAAATGTCTCCAAATGTCAGATTTTGCCCTGGGGGCAAAAATCAGTCCTGATTAAGAACCACCCCTTTTAGAGAAATAAAATAAGACTCAAATTAATGGAGATATACATCATATTCACGGATCAGAGGACTAAAAATGGTAAAGATGTCAATTCTCACCAACTTAATCTACAGATTCAGTATAACCCCAAGCAAAACCCCAAATATTT
>NW_007780275.1:0-453 GCF_000696425.1 Galeopterus variegatus
TATTAAAGTTTATACACCTAGAGAGTCATGACCATTACTAACTGAACTAAATGATGAAAGCCCAGACTTATTGCCTTTAAGTTGGACACTTTGTGAAATTTATGCTCAAGAGTTCCCCTCATGGTCAGGCTAAGGCTGAGACTTTACTGAAATTGCCTCATTGCTTGGCTTCTTCCTTATGATTCCTGTTTCTTAATTTTCTTACCCATTAATCCTGGGAACACTTTCTTAATAAACAAATGTATTTGTTTCTTGCACAAACAAATCCTCATTTTGTGGGTCTTTTCTTCTGAGAAATTTGACCTAATATACTCTCTAGGTGGTCCAGGTAAACAACTTAACTACTATGTTAAACCTGATTTCTTCACTTGTAAAATGGGGTCATGATATAAGGCTATTATGGAAATAATCTGAGATAAAGTTTATAAAGAAAAATGGTGCACTACCTCACAC
>NW_007780275.1:2685-3100 GCF_000696425.1 Galeopterus variegatus
AATAGACAAAATCACTATTATAGTGGAGACTACAGTAGCTGAAAATTTCAATGTCTCTTTGTCAGTAATTGATAGATCAAACAGGGAGAAAATCAGTAAGGATATAGATGACTAACTTCGCTCTCAATCAACTGGATCTAACTGACATTTGTAGACTACTCCACTCAATCTGTACATTCAATGCAATCCCAATTAAAATCCCAGCAAGTAATTTTGTAGATATCAGCAAACTCATTCTCAAGTTTATATGGAAAGGCAAAGGACCCAGAATAGTCAACACAATACTGAAAAACAAAGTTAGAGGACTCACATACCTGATTTCAAGATTTAACATAATGTTTAACTAATAAAGAGAATATGGTGTTGGTAATAGGTACATAGATCAAAGAAACAGAATTGGAAGTTAGAATAGATC
>NW_007780276.1:0-735 GCF_000696425.1 Galeopterus variegatus
GAATGGAAACTGAAATTCTTTGACTTTTGCTATGAGAGCCAATACATTTAGAAATTAAATTTGCCTTTTTTTTTAAAAACACCATATATTGTGGTGTTAAAAAGTATAATACTAAATTCATTTCAGGCTTTTCATAGTGATACTAATGTTGAATTTAGCTTACACAGTAAAATATATTTGTATAATTTGAAATTTGGTAGTAGCAGCATGGTTTTTATTGTTTTCTTTAATTCGAAATCCAAAATCAAATAAAAAAGATAGCAGATATAGAATAATTGCATGCACAGTTATTCTGATAATCATCTGCTTTTATCCTGCCATTTCAGCCGCTCATCCATCTCTTAGTCTTTCCCTGCTCCACTGAAGGAAGTTTTATACCATTTGAGTTGTGTGTATTTTCACGACAAATGGGGTCAAAGCATATCCAGAGTGACAGACCATTTTCTTTCCTATTTGGGGGATAGCAATTTCCTGACAATTTCCTAATCGTAGAGGCAACAGATCAGAGAGGAGCCAATAGAGTTATTTTTATTTCTAGGGGTCTAATGTCCACTTGAAAGAGATTTGTGTAGAGGAATTGAGGTGAACCTATTGTTGTGGGGGGAGGTAAGGTTCTGGGGGAAGGGTTCTACTGTGTATTTATATTCCTCAGTATCATAACTAGCTCAAATTCCCATAGAAAATTCCTTCTCTCTCCCTTTTCATCTTTCTGTTTTTCTCTCTCTGTCTCTAGTA
>NW_007780276.1:1936-3100 GCF_000696425.1 Galeopterus variegatus
TATGGCACAGTGTCTGGGATTTGTTTTAGAACCTTCGAAAAATAAGCAAAAGAAAATTAGGTGAAGCAGTTTCGGTAAACTCTGTATAATTTGAATATGAATGACTGATAGATGAATGCAATATACAAATCTATAATATTTTGGGTGTTCTTGCAAACTCTTACAAAACTTATAACATTTATTAGTTATTGAGTCAGAGAAAAAAAGGAGTGAACAGATTGTAAAGAGTTAAGTGCCAGACTTTTCAGTTAATCTATCTTCTGCTATTCAAAAGTGAATAAGTTATTTTTTACCTGTAGATTATGTTAAGTTTTTCTCTCCTAATTTCATATCTCATTTATTTTATTTTTCATTAACATTCTTAATAGCAAGCTAGATTTAAAAAAATGCACATAAAAATAAACTATAAAGAAGTTAATTTTGGAATTTTATGTGGGTTCTAGTAAGATATTTTGGATACTTACAAACAATTTGCTGTAAAAATTATTATGTCTAAATGGGAATTATTTTACTTACCGAATTTTTGCAGCACTATAAATGTTTATTCATGAAAATCAGCTAAAATAAACACTTCGTAAGAAATAACAATAAAATTTCACTTTATGCCTTAGGTATAGAATTCTCTATTATCTTCAGTACTTAAAATATAAAACTGGTTGAAACAAAAAGAGAAAAACATTTTTACACCCAAGTGTGGAAATTTTAAGAATTTATTAAAATAAATTAAGAGTTAAAAATGATAATTTTACAGCTCAACCTTTTGTAATGAGCACTTAAGTCCACAGTCAATACAATATGCATGATTCTTTCACATACTTATAGATCTAAAACACTTCCTTTTAATTAGAACCACTTTATTCTCTTAACAATTGGTACTTGCCACATTCTGAAAGAAATCCATCTATTATGAAAGGAAACTCACATTAAATTTTAATGAGGACTACAGCTTTTGGATAATTTTAAGTCCAACCTATTATTTAAAAAGAAAAAAAAAAGATTTTACTTTTATTGGTATTTAGAAAAGTAACAGATGCTTTTGCACTTGGACTCCATTTCCATACTGAACAGACTTGGGAAGATTATTTATTATACATATGCACATTTTTAGATATCTGATTTTTAAAATTTTCTTCTTATTTGTCAGTCCAAATAAAATGGTTTTTT
>NW_007780277.1:0-427 GCF_000696425.1 Galeopterus variegatus
TTTTTTTTTTTATCTGATGCATCCATTATACACAAGCTGAGAAATCCATTACTGACTCTTTTTACCACTGGGCTTTACACTGCAGCCTGTACTACAATTTTTATTATTGTCCTTCCCTGGCTTGCTTTTTTTCTCAGCATCTTTGGAGCTGTCCAATACATGGTTCGTTGTCTTCTCTGTCGGAAAGTGATATGGCTCTGTGGGAAACACTAGAAAATATTGGACATTAACTGTGTCCTGTGAGCCATGGACACGTATAAATAATACCTTAAATGTGTTGATAATAATTAGAATAAGAAAGAGTCAATGATGGGAAGAAAAAAAGCAGAGAAGGAGTGGTTGTGTGTGTATAATGTAACTTGGGGAGAGAGGAAGTTCCTAAAACTGTGTTCCTAAATCAGTGATGGAGAAAAAGTTCGTGTGCAGC
>NW_007780277.1:2264-3100 GCF_000696425.1 Galeopterus variegatus
CATTTAGCTAGGGTGACCATGAAATATGTTGCTCAAATTGGGACATTTTTAAAGAGTAAAAGTGGATGATGTAAGAAATCACAACAACAAAACAAGCCAAAAAACAGTACTGTTGCATGCAAAACTAGGCATCTGGCCTACTACTTCCAGCTCATAAATTCCAAGGTTTTGTTATTTTCCATTTTGTTCATTTTGTAGTTTGTAGTTTTAGCAGTTAAGAATACAGAATTTGCAATATTGGGCTGGCCAAGTTAGCTTAATAGGTTAGACCACGGTGTTCATAACACCAAGGTCTGGGGTTCAATCCATGTATTAACCAGCTGCCAAACAAACAAGAACAACTACAAACAAACAAAAAAACCAAGGCAATAGAATTTGCAGTCCTAAAGTCATGAGTACAGTTTCCATATCTGCAGCTTTCTATCACTATGACCTTGAGCAGATTTTTTATCCTCTTGATTCTATTTCTTCTACTTACAAGAAAAAAATAATAATAATAGTGTGTTGTTTCACATGGTTATAATAAGAATACAATTAGATACTAAGGGTATTCAAAAAGTTCATAGAAAGATTTGTATTATCTTTTGATTATATTTTTTCCAAAAATCTTCTGAAGTACTCTCATATATAAAAAAACAACATGCTGACTGGCACATAACAACTTAAATGAGTGGTAAGAGTTACGACCACTACCACTGTTGCTACTGCTACAAATTATTAGCTTTTTCCGTTCGGTTGAGCAACCATTGTCATTGGTTTTTGCATTTCACTATCTGTTAAACATATTGCCTAATCTGATCTGCATTTCACAGTTTTATACATTAACTTGAAACAGT
>NW_007780278.1:0-551 GCF_000696425.1 Galeopterus variegatus
GCAGGAGTTGGGAATGGAAGTGGGAAGACAGCAGGGTGAAAACCAGCCTTCATATATGTAGTACTTCTTTACATTTGCAGCAATTATATTTTTAAGTGGTATACAATTCAGCCTAACAATGACTTCTTAAATAAAATTCACCATGGTTTTGGGCTCTGGTTAATTTTCAATTTTTGATTTGTAAAAGTTTGATTGATTTGAAAACAATTCAAATTACATGAAAAAATTACATTTTTACAAAATTACATTTTAACATGTCCTTGGTGTAAAAAGAAAAGGGAAATCTGTAAACTTTCAACTATTTTACATTGTTCAGAAATGTTTCTTGTGAAGAGGAATAGTTAAGTAACTTCAATCGTTGATGTCCACTTGGCATGAAGCTATTAGATCTGATGTTTGGACTGATGAGAATCTAATATGACATTCACCTGTCAGGAAAACTTTTATTGTTTTTATTATCATATGCTATGGAGTGTTAGTGAAGAGTGCAGTCCACAGAATCTCGCTTCTATGATTTAACATCTATATGACCCTGGGAAGGCATTTAATAT
>NW_007780278.1:2405-3100 GCF_000696425.1 Galeopterus variegatus
TGTGTGTGTGTGTGTGTGTGTATGTTAAGTAGATGTAACATGAGATCTACCCTCTTAACAAATTTTTATGTGCACAATACCATACTGTTAACTACAGGCACTGTGTTATATAGCACTTTCTGGTATTATTCTTCTAGCATAATTGAACCTTTAAACACTTTGGATTAGAATTCTCCATTTCTTTCCACTTACCAGTCCCTGCAACTGCCATTGTATTCTCTGCATCTATGAGTTTGACTATTTTAGATACCTTATATAAATGGAATCAAGCAATATTAAATGTTGATGAAGTGAAGTTGTGGAAAAATTGAAACTCTTATACACTGTTGTTAGGAATGTAAAATGGTGCAGCAGCTATGAAAAATAGTATGGAGATTCCTCAAACAGTTAAAAATACAAATACCATATGATCCAGCAATCCCACTTTTAAGTATTTATCCACAAGAACTGAAATCAGTATCCTGAAGAGATATCTGCACTCCCAAATTCATTGCATAACTATTCACAATAGCCAAGATATGGAAACAACCCAACTGTTCACTGAAACATTAATAGATAAAGAAAATTTGGTATATACATACAATGGAATATCACTCAGCTTTAAAAATGAAAATCCTGCCAGTAGTGGATTGAGTTATGTCCCCCCAAAACTCACTGAGGCTTGAATTGTCTCCCAAGTTTTATGTATTAGAAAC
>NW_007780279.1:0-1108 GCF_000696425.1 Galeopterus variegatus
TGTTTTGCTGGATTTGTTAATTAGCTCTAAAATATTTTTTTTTCCTGTGTGAATTCATTAGTTTTTTCTCTATAGAGGATCGTGTCATATGTGAATAGAAATAGATTTTTTTTCTTTTTCCAAATTGGATGTATTTTATTTATTTTCTTGCATAATTTCTTGGCTAGAGCATCCATTACAATAATGGATAGAATTGGCAAGAGTGGACATCCTTATCTTGTTCCTGTTATTCAGGAGAAATCTTTCAGTTCTTCCCTATTAAGAATGATGTTAGTGGTCAGATTTTCACAGATACTCTCCAGGAAGACAGGTTCCCAAATTGCCTAGACTGACCCAGCTTATTATGGATTGAATTGTGTCCCACAAAATGTGTTGGAGGCTTGGTCCCCACTGTGACAATGTTAACAGGGTAGGAAATCCTATTGTAGTAGTTGAAAGGTGGGGCCTTCGAGAGATGATTGGATTGTGAGGACTGTATCCTCATAAATGGATTGATCCATTCTTGAAATGGCGGATGTTGTTCTGAGAGCTTTAAAAGGAGAGCACATGAAGAACTGTCACTCTCTCTGCTCCTCCTGTATTGCTGTAGAGTCACCTCACTAGATGTGTTCTCTGGACTGTGGACTTTCCAGCCACTAAAGCTGTAAGCAATAAATTTCGTTTTCTTATAAATTACCCAGCTCCAACCATTTTGTTATAAGCAACAGAAATGGCCTAATACAGAAAATTGATAACAGAGAAGTGGGGTGTTGCTCATAACAAATACTTAAATATGTGGAAGTGGCTTTGGAAGTGTGTGTTGACAGAAGCTGGAAGAATTTGGAGGAGCAGACTAGAAAAAGCCTAGATGGTGGTGAAAGTTTAGAAGAAAAAAAAAAAGCAGGGAAAGTTTGGAATGTTTTAGAGACTGGTTAAATGGTGGTAAACAGAATGCTTATGGAAATATGAACTGGCAAGGAACTTGGCTGCATTGTGTCCATGCCGTAGGACTTTGTGGAAGTTGGAACTTAAGAGTTGTCAACCAGGGTATTTGGCAGAAGAAATTTCTAAGCTGCAAAATGTTTAGGAAGCTGCATTGCTACTTGCAACAGCCTATGCTGAGTTATGG
>NW_007780279.1:2658-3100 GCF_000696425.1 Galeopterus variegatus
CAGACTTGTACTAACTTTGCTATGGATCCCTGAAACAAAAACTGGATAAAGTTCCTCTCTCTTCTTGCTTGGGTAACCTGGAGCTTGGTTTGTGAACAAGGGAGAACATTCTCTCTTGGCTTCCACCATCTGGGTGTTATGGGGATCAGCCCACTTCTAGTGGCCTGTTTAATTAACTGAGAAACTCAAGCACTCTTCATTCCTAACATATCCACCTCTCAGGGGAGTTTGTCATAAGAGGCCCAGTACGTAGGAACTTTTGTCATCTGAACCTTGTTTCCTTGTTTGTGCTGGGAAATCCCTTCCCAGTATCACCTCTCTGGAGTCATCAATTAGCAGATCTGTGACTAGAAATGCCCCATGTTCTATGGGGGACTGAATTCTTTGTCTTAACTGCCTGTGGCAACAGGGTCTTTTGCTGTCTTAGCCTATCTCTGGGAGT
>NW_007780280.1:0-716 GCF_000696425.1 Galeopterus variegatus
CTGAAGTGTAGAGAAAGGGAGTGTCATTTTTCATTTTCTGAAACTTTTGTTCATTTCTTACTATAGTGTAGACTGCCAGTTGCTTAACAAAATCTATAGTGTCTTCTTGGAAAACAGCCAGACTACATTTCCCAACTTCCTTTGTAATTATATGTGGCCCTGTGATTGAGTTTTAGTCAATGGAATGTGGCCCTAGGGTTGCTAGGTAAAATACAAGATGCCCAGTTAAATTTGAATTTTAGGTAAATACCATAATTTGTAGTATAAATATGTCTCAAATACTGTATGGGACATACTTAAAAGAAATTGTGTTGTTTATCTGGAATTCAGATTTAACTGGACAAGATACATACAGGATGCCTGTCCTGCATTTCTATTTGCTAAATCTGGCAATCCAAAATATGAGTGAAAGTGGCAGGATTCACTCCTAGGCATGACCCATAAAAGCCTCCCATATAGGTTCCTCCTGGTCCTTCCACATTTGAATGACTGAATGCGTACAATATCCAGAGAGACTTTGGAAGCTGCATAATTGTAGATGGCAGGACCACTGGTCAGTTCAGTCTGGTTCATTCATGACTGCGTGATGGAGAACCACTCAGTGTTACCAAACCCAAGTTCGGGTGTCAGCTGCCTAAACAAACAAACAAAGACTCAAAAGTTAAATGTCGGTGGAATAGGAAGGCAGTTTTATTTAGCTGAGGAGATGGCCAGAC
>NW_007780280.1:2481-3100 GCF_000696425.1 Galeopterus variegatus
TCACAGCCCAGGTGGTTTTAGGTACCAACATGGCTTCAGTCCTGCTCACTCCACCATAAGCCATTCACTGTCTCTGTTCCACTATATAGGCAAGAAAGAAACATCTACTGCAGCTGAGTTATCATGACTGTTGGGTTCCATGTTCTTCAGTAGTTAGCCTACCAGCTAATGCACTTATTATATGACAAGAAGCACACCTATGAAGTAGCAATTAATCTTCCCCACAACTCCTTCAAGCTGGTATTGCCCCCATTTTACTTAAGGGATTAAAAAGCGCAGAGCTGTTAAACAACTCACCAAATACTTTATCACTGATGTATTCTAAATATAATAATCATAAAACTGGTTACTTTTAGGGACTGTTTGTGGTCATTTGTGAATTTGAATAATAAATACTAATAATCTGAAAGTCTTCATATTTTAGTGAAACTCAATTTTATTTTTAAATTAATTCATTGATCTTGGGTAAGGGGCATTCAAATGGTTCAAAAGGGGACATATTGAAAAACCAGTCTCACTGTTACCCCTATTCCCTAGCCAACCAGTTTTCTATTTAGGAAGCAACACCATTTCTGCTCTCTGTGTGTGTGTGTGCGTGTGTGTGTGTGTGTGTGTGTGT
>NW_007780281.1:0-3100 GCF_000696425.1 Galeopterus variegatus
TCGGGAGAGTGTGGCGCTGGGAGTGCAGCAGCGCTCCCGCTGCGGGTTCGGATCCTATATAGAGGTGGCCGGTGCACTCACTGGCTGAGCGCGGTGCGGCCGGTCTCAAAAAGGACACACACACACACACACACACACACACACACACACACACACAAAAAGACTATTCTGTTACTACAGCCATTATAACTTTTTCTATTAAAAATAATTTGGGGCTCATAAAGGGACAGTGACCCAAACAGATCCCAGATGGATAAAGACACTTTGTTTTTTCTCCATATCACAAGGCAGAGACGAGCTGGGACCCAGTCCCCAGGCCCCCTCCCTTCACCCCGAGTCCTTAGGGCAGAGCTGGCTGCAGACTCTGCAACTGACACCCCCTGTCCCCAGTTTTCCAGCTGCGGCCGGCCTGCCAGCAAGTGTACAACCTGTTCCACCCCGCGGACCCATCGGCCTCCCGCCTGGAGCCACTGCTGGAGCGGCGCTTCCATGCCCTGCCGCCCTTCAGCATCCCCCGCTACCAGCGCTACCCGCTGGGGGATGGCTGCTCCGCGCTGCTGGGTGAGAGGCGCTGATCCCCCGGGGGACATGGGAGTTGATGCCACTCCTCTATTGTCCAGGCCAGAGGTGGCCCATGCCGTGGTTCTGCCCTGAGGGGGAGGGACAGCCTGCACTAAGCACCTCTCAGAAAGGACACCTGCCACAGGTGCCGGAGCATCCACCCTCACTGCTCCCTGCGAGTCCTGAGTGACTGTTCCCACCTTTCAGAGGGCACAGGTCAGGGCCTCATCCCGGGCTGTTGGGGGACAGAAAAGGACTTGACTCCCCTCCCCACTACCCCGGCCTCCACCCCAGCAGAGACAGAGCTAAGGACCCAGGAGGGGCCCTCGCTGAGTCAGGGACATTTTTCAGCTGGGCCCCATCGTGGCAGGCAGCACAGGGTGGGCGGGTCAGGGCTGGGAGCCAGGTGAGGGCTGCCCCATAGTCTACTCATGACCTCCCCTCCCCATGTATGTCCCACATCTTGTCCTCGAGAAGTCTCTGTGTCACAGCGTGTCCAGACGGCCCATGCGAGTGTCTGTTCTTGTCCTCTCTGTTCTCTCCCCGTCTGCCTCCAGTCGAGACTGTGCAGAGAAACCCCGAGCTGCTCCTGGAGGGCGGGCCCCTGGCCCCTCTTCCCCACGGGGACGGCTTCCTGGAAACCAGTATCCCCGTTCCCGCGCTCACCGGGCAAGATGGGCCCCGCCAGAGCCCGGGCTGTGCTGAGTGTGTGTAACCCCCCTTGCTCGTGGTGACATCTGCTTCACTGGCTGATCCCCAGTCCTCAGGGACCCCCACCCTCATTCCCTCCTTGGCCACTTGGAGTTGGTGGGAACTTTGTGACAAGAAGGCCCTGGGAAGCGGGCCTTGGTGCCTCCTCCCTGCACACTGTGGGTCAGAGGCAGAGAGGACCCAATGCAAAGGTGGGCACAGTGGCCCAGAGATGGGCAGAAGCTGCCCTAGGGTCACCCAGCACATCAGTGACAGTCCCAGGGCTCTGCCCCTCCTTCATGAGGCTGGCAGGAGCAGACAGGCCCCACCCCTCACCGAGGAGGAATGGCGAGGCTGGACTTTGTGGGTCATGCTCCTTCCTGCCCAAGGATGTCCAGGCCCTGCCCGCATTCCGTCCAGACGAGGCTTCTCTAGCAGAGCCCCGTCCTCCTGCTCTGTCCAGTCCTTAGCCAGACCCAGGTGAGCCTGGCTTGAGCCTTCAGCACCTGCCCTTGTCTACAGATGCCCATCCAGGGCCAGCTTCGTGTGCCTGGCTATGAGGGATGCCCGGGGGTTGCCTCTTTCTGGGTCCTGGGTGTACGTAAGGCATCCCAGGGAAGCCACCCTGTTGTCAGCACCCCTCAAACCCAGGGGAGAGCCACTACTGCTGCCCACTGTGGGCTGTGGACCAGGTGGGGCCGGGCTGAGCCCCAGAGGCCCCGGAGGCCCTGGTGCAGGAGGGGCTGTCAGAGATAGCCAGGAAGCACTGAGTGAGCAAGAAGGTGGCCAGGGAGGTAGGGGCATGAGCCCAGCCATTTTGCCTCCCTGCCCTGTGTCTGTGTCTGTCCATCTGTCCATCCCTGCCCTAGCCCTACTTTTCCCCACCTCAGCTCTGGGCCCTGCTCTCATGGCCCTGAGCCGGCAGTCCCCGACATGGCCACCACCCTGGCCCTCCCAGCCTCAGTGCACACTGGCCCACTGCCCCCCACTGCTCAGGGTCTGGCCTGGGCATTGCCTCTCTTACCCGGTCTCTGGTCCCTGTCCACCTGCAGCAGATGCACTCCAGACCCACACCGTGGTCTTCCAAGAGCATGCAGCCCCCTCCTCGCCCGACACGGCCCCCACTAGCCGTGGCTTCCGCCGAGCCAGTGAGATCAGCATCGCCAGCCAGGTGTCAGGCATGGCCGAGAGCTACACGGCATCCAGCATTGCCCAGAGTGAGTGCACGGCCCGCCTCCCTGTGCCCTCCTCTCCGGAGCCAGCTGGCTGTGTCTGGAGACACTTCTGGTTGCCACGGCTGGGGAGGGGGCTCTAGTGACGTCTAGCGGGTGGAGGCCAGGGACCTGCTGAACATTCTATGAGGCCTGGGACAGCCCACAGCAGAGTGGGCCACTCCAAACAGACAGCAGTGCCTGGCTGAAAAGCACTGTCCCCTCAGGAGGACTCTGGAGAGAGGGGCCTTCAGACGGCCCCATGGCCTCCCTCGCAGTGGGAAGCAGAGGCCAGGGTCACCCCCTCTCCATCCCCCTGTGCTGGGGACAGGATTCTCTCTGGCCACAGTCAGAGCAGCCCGGCCAGGGCTGAGGCTGATGTAGGCGCTCCCAGCAGCTGTGTCCTTCTGTGAGGAGGGCCCTGGACCGCCCCTGGCCTCGCTGTCTTCTCAGTGTCCTTCCTGGCCCATGGTGGACATGGCAGTGTGGTGGCCACAGCATGGCTGAGCTGTTCCTGTTGTTCTTGCTCCTCAGAAGCCCCCAAGTCGCTCAGCCACACCCCCAGCATCAGGCGCCTGTCCCTGCTCGCCCTGCCCCCCCCAACCCTCACAAGCCCCGGCCCCCGCCCTTGGGTCAGG
>NW_007780282.1:0-646 GCF_000696425.1 Galeopterus variegatus
TTAAATTTTCACATATGAATGCTTTGCTGTTATTGTTTTCTATTCCGTTGGTCTATTTTTCTATTCCTGCCCCAGTATCATCTGCCTTAATTGCTGTGACAGTTAATTTTCTGTGTCAACTTGAGGACTAAGGGATGCTCGTATAGGCGGCAAAACATTATTTCTGGGTGTTTCTGTGAAGGTGTTTCAAGAAGAGATTAGCACAGGGATCAGTAGACAGAGTAATGAGATCGCCCTCATCAGTGTGGATGGCCATCATCCAACCTGTTGAGGGCCTGCGTAGAACAAAAAGACAGAGGAAGAGAGAATTTGCTCTGCTGAGCTGGGACATCCATCTCCTCCTGCCCTCACACATCAGTACTCCTGGTTCTCAGGGTTTGGCTTTCCTGGGCCTCCAGTGTGCAGATGGCAGATTGTGGTACTTCTCAGCCTACATAAGCTCATGAGCCAATCCCTCATACATGTATCTTGTTACATCTTACTGGTTGTGTTTCTCTGGAGAAACCTGACTAATACAAACACTGTAACAAGTCTTGATGCCTGGTGAGGCAAGTCTCCGCTTTGTTCTTTGTCAAAACTGCCTGCTATTATCCTTTGTCCTTTGCTCTTCCATATAAAATTTTGGATCGGCTTGTCAAATGCCACG
>NW_007780282.1:2766-3100 GCF_000696425.1 Galeopterus variegatus
CTCTGTCATTAGCAGCTTCTGATATAAATCTTAGCTTAGCCACCAATATGCTCAGTGACTTCAAGAAAGTCACTTCAGCCTGGATGTCTCTGTTCCCTTATCTGTGAGAGGAGGCCCCCAGCAGGCTCTAACTAAGGGAAGGGAATTGGCCTGGTCTGGAAGGAAGGGATGTGGAGGACACCTCACTTTTCTGCAGGCTGGAGGTGAGGAAGGTGCATTAGGGAAGAGCCACAAAATAAAGTTTCCTATGCATTCCCCCAAGGGCAGCTTGTGTACATGAGAGCTTGATCTCCTCCCACGTTTTTCTCCACTGTCTTGTACTGCAAAACAGCTT
>NW_007780283.1:0-1389 GCF_000696425.1 Galeopterus variegatus
AAAAAATGCCTAAGAAGGAAGGTGAATAAAAATATAGACCTGGTGACCAAACTTGAGCATCATACATTTATGAATAATGGAAAAAAGTGTAAAAAATCACCAAAAGAGATAGCATAACCCCAAAGGGAATCTTTCAAACAGAAAAGATGCTTTCATAGCATTTTATTGACACAATTTTCAAGTTTCACGTTTAATGGCAATTAAAATGCTAAAACAGATTCTAGTCAGACTCAAGCCTGAGTTGAGTTAGACGTTGCAAAGACAACTGAATTCAGAAATGAATGATAACCCTCTCTCTGAACAATGGCTGCAGTTTCATTCAAATGTCTTAATCAAATAAAAAATAAATGAAAAAAAATGATGTGATATAGAATGACACCAAAGAGAAAACCATGGCATTCTTCATAACTATCCAGCTGCCTCAAAGAGGCACATGCTGGCCGAGTGTTTTCTTGATTCCAGTGGCTCTTCCAGATCTCCTAGTATTGACTGTCAGAAGACCCAGTTTACCAACATGATTTCTCATGGATCTTCTATATGACATCCCCAAGTATCTGGCAATCTTGGTTCAATTAAAGGAAAAAAAAAATTTCTGGGATCTGTGTCATGCTTTTCTGTCCTGGATTATCCTGGGCTTTGGGCAGCCATGCCCCACACCTGTGTCTCATCAGCAAGCTCACAGCTCTTCTCAGAAAAGCCAGGGACACATCTGCTCCAGCTGGGAAGTGATGGGGAATTTTTAATAGAAAGGATGGCAAGGTGGCAGACAGAAATGTTAATGACTAAATGGAAAGGAAGGTAAAAGGCAAAAAGAAAAAAGAAAAACAGAGAGGCAAGGGAGGTAAGTTGGTACCCAGCTACAGAACAACTAGGAAGAAATGGATCACTAGATCCAGGAAAGATCACATGACTCCTGGCTCTAAGAACAAAATGCAGCAACAAGTTGCCATTACTGAGACTGTCCTAGGCTCTAGAGGATTTGGCACCAAGGTCTTTCAATCCATCCTTTCTTTAAGCAGCTAGCCTGGACCTGGAGATTTCAGCCTAAACTGATCTAGAATCATCAGCCTCATAACTAAAGCCAATGCCCAAGGGCCTCCATTAATGTGCCGTTGTGTGCAATTCACAGGACAGTGACACTATAGACTGCGCTCAAATGTCCTAACACGTGGTACCAGCAAGGCAGTACTTATTAAAAGAGACAGTGTCAAATGTGAAAACAGCATTTTTTAAAAAGAGGTTCAAGTGCAAGGTATTACTATCACAATATTTAAAAATAACATGACTTTCATTTTCCTGAGCTTGACTTATTAAGAAATATGCAATCAATAGTGGAAAGCGGCTGTCACCAAAAAATCTGCCTCCAAAGGAAAGTATAATCTTTGCAAA
>NW_007780283.1:2453-3100 GCF_000696425.1 Galeopterus variegatus
TGGGATGAATAGAAAACTCCTTGAAGGCTCCCAAGCAGACAGCCATGTCCTCCTCCAGCCCCATCTCCTGGCCGCTCCCTGGGCATGGTCCACCCTGCCCTGTCATTCCTCAGACTCACCAGGCTCCTTTCCACTACAGGGTCTTCAAGGATGCTTCAAAAAGTTCATGGAAAATGGGATTGAAAGTTAGTGTGAATCCTTCTATGAACTTTCTGAAGTACCCTTGTACGTGCCTCTCCTTCATCTTGGGACACTTTTCCCTTAACTTTGGCCAAACTAAATTGTACCATTACCTCAGTTCTTAGTTCCAGAGCCACTTTCTCAGAGAATCCTTCCCTGGGCTCCCTAATGGAGCTAATCCCACTGGTAGGCTCTCGGCGCCTCCTGTATCTCTCTCCCCTGCTACAATTAACGCTGTACACCTGACATTGGAGTGACGTCTGTGTCCGGCAGAAGACTCTAAGCTCCATGCCAGTAGGGACCAAATCAGTTCTGTTCACCGTTGTTCTCAGTGCCAAGGATAGTATCTGATACATAGTAGATACTCAACAAAAAGTCATCGAATGAATATATGAATGAATGAATGAATAGAAAAAATGGATTTATTGTGAGGTAGATATTCAGCATGGTTCATCTCAAAAGGAACA
>NW_007780284.1:0-489 GCF_000696425.1 Galeopterus variegatus
TTTTTTTTTGGAAATTTAGAATTTTATTGTTCTGTTAAAGCAATAAATATATAGGACTAAAAAATGCTTGGCAGATCCCATCCGACTGAAATGAAATTCAATGTAAGTTTAAAAAATAGCAATTTAAACAGCCTAGGAATTTTGAACAGTTTTATTAATTTCAAATCTTTTGAGTGCTTATTATTAAATGGGAAAGTCTTTATTATTGCCCCACATACTTATCAGGGAAATGAAACCTTTCCTTTTACTTGAAGTGTTTTGACAGAATTTCTGAAAACAAAAAGGAAGGGCCTCTGGGGAAAAGCCGACACACCAAGCAAATGAGATTCTGGTGCTCCACCTTAGGAGAGGGTCTATTTTCAGCGAGTTACTTAACTGTGGCCAGTAGATATCACACGAAAGCAGACTTCAATTAAAAGCATGAGCTCTTCAGACTACTTTCCTACAGAGCACCTTGTAATATGGAATTACTCTAGTTTATAAAAAAAA
>NW_007780284.1:1544-3100 GCF_000696425.1 Galeopterus variegatus
ATGAACTCTCTAGGAAGAAACTGCATATACAGACACAGCTTGGCTAATTCCTTACACACAGTGGGTATTCAATGAAGATGGAGTGAATGAATAAATGGTTTTTGAAAGCTGGATTTGGACAGATCCTATTGTCAACTTGTCCCCTGGTGACAGACCACATTCCTAAGAATATTGAACAAAAAGAAAAAGGATGAGATATGGTGCCCAAAAAAACAGAGAAAGATTATTAAAAGATTAGCACCTTCCAAGGTTCACAGTAAAACTGTTAAGTAGTGGAAATAAATCTTCGAAGAACCCGCAAACCTTCCTTTCTTCCTGGTCTTCCTTATTCACCCTTTTCTCATGCTCTTTCTTTTATCCATGACAAATGGCCAGTGAAGCTTATATTCTTGCCTTGACTTTTTCCTGCTCTTGTACACCTACCCATCAGAATTGATAAACTAATCCACATTAAGGTCTAAATGACTGATACGATTGAACCTGTTCTGTCCATCGAGATTACTTTTTAATAAATGACAAAGAAAAACTCATACACCAAGCTTTGCCCACATCTAGAGTTATGCATTGTCTCACTGATTTTACTCTGATCCCAAACTATATTCTTAGCCATGACCTGAGGGAAGAGGACCGAGATATCTGTTTAATTCCAAGCTTTGGGTTGGCCAGAAGGAAGTCCTCTTCTAGTTATTCTACTGAAAATAATTCAGTCACAGGAATCTGCTTTATGTCACAGAACAAAAGTCCCATATACAACTCAGTCAGTCACAATACATAAAAGGTTAAGCTGAGGGTAATAGTCTAAAACACTCTGATTCTCCATGGTGTATTATAAAGTAGTATAAAATATCTGTGGCCCACACGTAGACTGGTTAGCACTTGTTAAGTATAACTATAGTTTGAAGAATTGCTTATTGCTGATTATGACACACATAACTGGCCCAGGACATATATTTTGTAGTGGCTCCTCTAAAGGGATCTGAAAATGAAATTATTTAAATGTGGTTAGTATTAGCAGTTTAAATAAATGACATTTATTTTGGCAGGAGATTAATTTTTAACTTGGCAGCTGTTTTCAGACAGATTGTTGTCAAATTATTACAGTGACTGACTTTGAAAGAAGGAGGAAATTTACAGGAGATTGTTATGTTTTCAGACTTTCAAGTGTGCATCTCTCCAAAGAGGCAAATAATTGTGTCAAAGCCCTGAGACACTGGGTCCTGAAGACACTGCAATGTTTGCATCTTTGTGACCTGATTTCAATAATAATCCCACATGTAGAGAACTTAAAATGTTCTTTAAAAGAGGAATTCTTCAATTATACTCTTCAGTTGGTAAATTGGAGATTTATATAGAGTTGGTAATATATTGGAAAGAGCTCTGAGCAGAGGGTAGGAAGACCTGGGTTCATGTCCCAACTCTGAGAAGCTCACTAACTGGTTGTACACTTGCAAAGACCTCAAGGCTCAGTTTCATCATCTGCAAGATGAGGGTATTTAGAGAGGATTACTAAAGTCCTTGGTGAAAAGTCCATGTACTTCTGAAATCAGCTCAGGTAG
>NW_007780285.1:0-1867 GCF_000696425.1 Galeopterus variegatus
CAACTTGCAACACCAGCCAGACCCAACAGAACAGGAGATTGGAAAAAGAGAAACACTGGCCCTTCCGTGTGGGATACACTGAGGATACCAAAGCACTCAGTAATCCCAAAAGGATCCCTATACACATAATGCAGAATAACAACAGTAGGCAACTTTTCAAACTGGCTCGTTAAGTCCAATAAGCTTAGTATCTACCTTAGACCTACTGTGCTGCTTTCTTTCATGTTTACCATTGCTCATTTTCAGTGCCAGCATTTCAGTGTCAATTTATTTCTCTTTTGACTTCTTCATAGACAGGCGTTAAGAGCAACTCCTAACATCCCCATTCCAAACTGCAGTTACTGGCACCAGAATATTCCAGGATAAGGCTTCCTTCCTGTCATAGGACCTCATGAAAGCTTTGGGTTTCTTTCCTCAGCAGGTAGAAAAGCCCAAATCCAGCATCAAGGGTTCTCAGGTATAAATGTGGAGAGCTGAAGGCAGCTCCCACCCTAGTCATCACTGAGAGAGAAACTAGCTACCGCTTAAATTTTTGAATCCCATAATATCCAAATTGATGAATCAAACACTGAGTAAATAAGTCCCCAGGCTGAAGAGATATTCAGTTAGAGTTAGATCAATACATCCCACGTTGTATTCTCAATTTAATCTCATGAATTCCTCAATTAAAACGACCCATTTCACACACTTTTCACAAAAAGGATATCAATATGAATATTTTCAGTCAGAAGTATATAAAAATTAGTTTTCAATTTCCAGGGAACTGTCTGATTGCAGTTTGAATAGAGCATTCCAAATCTCTTTCCCTGTGGGTAATAAGAAAAGCCACTTTTACTGTTTTAATAGCTAATTTAAATTTCCATTATTTTCAAAATATAAATTTGTAACTTATGTTTTTCTTTTTGGCGTCTGACTCCAACATTTAATAGAGAGGCCATTATCTCAGGGACAAATCCGGACCCTTACTGGACTCTGGGTTTCCACTGCAGGATGGCCTCCGATGCAACATGTCTGCCAACTCTCATGACCCCCTCCCCACCCACTCAAGGGAAGAGATGCCTTTCCTGAGTCATGCCAGTCCTTGGAGTGTTGAAGACACCTGAGTTCAGATAAAACCTTCTCCGTGATCCTCAACACATTACATCCCCCATGACCAAACACACACATTCCTTTTTCTCAGTACCCTTCTAGTTCCTTGTATCAAGAAACCATATCATTAAATCTGGAAACTCCCTAGTCTACACACTTTTTCAACTCACAGTCTGTGCCTGTAATCTACTCTCCAGCCACCTTTCCATGGATTCTCTGTGTCTGTCCTATAGGGATATGGGCTGACTTCTCTTTCTAGATTTAGCATTACCATAGTTAAAGTCAGAATTTCCTTTATCTGTCCTAGAACATTCTTTCACACAAATCCCATTCCTTTGCAGATATCCCCAAAGTATCTCAGTCATTGTTATCAGTAAATAAGTAACTACCTGGACAAGATTCCAGCAAGTTATCGAACCCTAGCACTCCATTTTCTCCAATGGCTTATTTGCCACTTCTGTGTCTCAAATCTGGATCAATCAGAAAGTTTCAGCCTGATAAGATAAACACGCTGTTGACATCTTGCAGCCCAGTGTATCCAAGGTACCCACATAGGGTGAACTACAGTTACTTTGATAAATGCAGATAGCAAATGCTTTAGATAATGTGTGGGTACTTCAGAAAGTTTGTAGAAAAGTAGAATTGGAAGATAGTACAAAGCTTTCATGAACTTTTTGAAGACATGCTTAGCTGAATTGGGAGGGGAAAGCTTCATGCTTATTCCTTCCCCACGATGCCTTGGATATCTTTTGAGGTAAATAACTCTGCCAGGGCAAAG
>NW_007780285.1:2835-3100 GCF_000696425.1 Galeopterus variegatus
TTATTCCTTCCCCACGATGCCTTGGATATCTTTTGAGGTAAATAACTCTGCCAGGGCAAAGTTACATCAGGACCCTCTGTCTAGTCTCACCTGCCCTCAAACTTCAGCTCAGGCCAGATTTTTTGGTTCTTCTCTCCATCTCCATCTGTCCTCTACATCCTTAGAGAGAACGCACCCTCTCCCCTACCTCCTCTCTCTCACCATATCTGTTAGGAAGTTTCAAGTAAAAAACAAAATTAAAAAAAGAAGTCGTTCTGATGTATAT
>NW_007780286.1:0-487 GCF_000696425.1 Galeopterus variegatus
CCCCCCTTTTAGGCATTTAGTACTTGAGTGACCATGAGCAATTACTAAACAGCCAATTTTACATCTTTAAAATAAGTGTATCCATCTCTTCCTCATACAAAGTATTGTAAGATAAAGTAGGTAAAGACCCTGACATACCTGAAGCAATCATCAAGTGTTAGCTATTATTTTTATTACTTTCTCCTATATTCTTCTCTGTATCCAATCTCTTTCAGGAAAAGATTTTAAAATGTGTGTTGTGGGGGAGGGTGGAAGCATAAAAAAGAATTAAGTAATAAATAGAAGGTTGAGAAGGATAGCTCAAAAACAGGTGTTCATTCCAGAACTTGCTTTCTAATAAAGCAGGGTCCTTGAGCCATCTTCTCTGAACCTTGATTCCGCCGTCTTTTCAGTTTGTGGAGAGGGACTTAAATGAGTCCATTTTAGGGCCAGCCTGTGGCTCACTCGGGAGAGTGCAGTGCTGATAACACCAAGGCCACAGGTTCGG
>NW_007780286.1:2535-3099 GCF_000696425.1 Galeopterus variegatus
AAGGAAGGGACTGCACGAGACCCTACGTCCACATACAAAGTTCAGAAAAATAAGGAGTGGACACTGCTTCCTAACTACTCATTTCATACCTGAACTCTGGCGTACCACACTGCATGCTCCACTTTGCAAAGCGAAATATTCTAGTTGAGGAGGGCTGCAAGGATGCTAAATGGTCCTGAAACAAGGCTCAGTCAGGGAAATGGCTGAAAGAATCAGAGAGGCATAACTTAAAAAGAGAAAACTTAGAGAAGATAAATATGTAAATGCTAGTAGTGTTGTCTTGTGAAGATGCCTTAAATATTGTAGTAGATTGAATTATGTCCCCCCAAAACTCACTGACTTGAATTGTGTCTCCCAAGTTTTATGTATTAGAAACTTGGCCCTCCCTATGACTGTTAAGAGGGTGGAAAATCCTGTTATGGTGACTGAAGGGTTGAGCCTTGAAGAAGTGATTGGATTGTAGGACCATGCAGTATTGAATGGATCAATAATGTTGATCAGGAGCATGGTTCTGAGGGCTTTAAAAGAAGAGAGAAGAGAGTCTCTCTCTCTCTCTCTCTCTCT
>NW_007780287.1:0-580 GCF_000696425.1 Galeopterus variegatus
TTTTTGACTATTTATCAACCATCTTCTACTGATACCAATTCTTCAAGCAACATAAAATCATTTATGATTTTCTCCAGACCAATTGCCATTTATCCCAAAACACAAAACATGTAAAGACTTGGGGCAGGAAGAGGAAACTTGTGCTTGTTGAAATGAGAATTGTAAAGGTCAAGAGAAGGAAGTTCCCCCCACCCCCAATAAAGCATGTTAACCACTGTGAATTACTTTAAATATAACCTAGCATGATGCATCATGGGTTGCTGCATTGTCTGGCAAACCTGAAAGACTCAAGAAAAAGAAGACCTATGAGAGGAGGAGTCTAGGTCTATGCTAGGTGTATCTCTCTTTGCATGAGAAGGAAGATATTGTCAACAAGTTACTGAATAGCCTTCCAGTTCTCAATGATTTCTGCTTTGGGCATTTCACCTACATAATGGTTCATTTGTATGTATATATTTTGTATAATATCATTTTTTTAACATTTAAATTGCTAAACCATCTTGAAATTATGTTGTGTTTTCTAGTAAATCTCCACATGATGAGTTAGTTGTTCTAATATCATTTTTCAAAATTTTTATGT
>NW_007780287.1:2023-3099 GCF_000696425.1 Galeopterus variegatus
AGTACAATGAAGAATGGAGCATATTGTTAGTGGTAGAAGTAACTACCAGTTTTGACCAGGAATGGAAAATAGAAAGGAGGATAAAAGCCTATTAGAAATGCATAATTCTAACACAGGATAAATTGAATATTTGCATTTTTGCTCCCCTTGGAGATCCCAATAAAATGAGAAATGACAAAAATGAATAAATTCATAAAATCAAATTCGATATCTGTATATGTAATGGATATAAATTCTAAAATCAGTTGAGGGGCTCAAGCCTGAAATCTGTTGAACAAACCTTTTCTTTTTGTGTACACTCAAAAGTTCACAATAAAAAGAAAAAGTTTGAAGTGAATTGATTTGGTCAATTTTAATTCATGTCATTGTGCACATGACCATATATATATATACACAGTCAGAGTTTCCCTAAAGTAAAGAAAGAGGATTTTTTTTTACCCTAGGTGTGATTCAGTTAACTGTCCCACAGGTTCAGAAGCTACTCTTGCAGAAAGTAGGGGCAGTTGTAGGGGAGACTAAGGACAGAATATTAATCACAATTCAATATCATATCTCAAATACGGAGATGGATAGTAAAGGATTTATATACAAATATTTAATGTTGATGAGCCTGTGAATAAGAGATCAGCAATCAATAACAGAACAAAAAGACTGATTTTTCTATAATTCTGTGCTTTTTAAGAAATAGACTGGCAGAATATAAATTACTTATCTTTTAGCAAGTCTGCCCAGTAAAATAATTCAGTCTCTGGGTGTGGCCATATTCAAGGCATTGAGGTAAGCACTTCCTGGGCATTCTCTTCGTTGACCCTCATAACAAAAAGATGAGTTAGGGAATTTTATCCTCTCATTTTACAATGGAGTACGTTTTAACTAAGAGAACTGAGGGAACTTACAAGTGGTGACACAGGTTTTTGTCAGTCCGATGTCACTGACTTTCTCCTGTGCTCTTGCATTTTTTTCCATGGTGAGCAATCTAGGAGGAAACACACACACACACACACACACACACACGCACACAATCATACACTCATACAGTATACATGTGATTTGACTTTATAAACAATTCATAGTGC
>NW_007780288.1:0-487 GCF_000696425.1 Galeopterus variegatus
TTCAGATATTTAAATAATAAAAAATTATATCATATTCTTTATCTCTGAAAAACTTTCTTTATATTGCTTATATTGGGGATCTGCTGGCATGAATTATTTCAGCTTTTGTATGTCTGAAGTTGCCTTATTTTGCATTAATTTTTAAATATATTTTCTGTGATTATACTCATAGGTTTCTAGGTGGACAGATTTTTCTCCTGGTACTTAATGATTTTACTCCATGGTCTTCTTATTTGCATTGATTCCAGTGAGAAATCTGCTATCATCATCATCCTTGTTCCTGTCTCTGTAACATTTCATGTCTTTGTGAATACTTTGATAGAACCATTTTTTTTTTTTTAAATGTATTTTTTCTTTTATTATGGGTAGTTGTCAACACATTTGAAAAACTTTTAGGGCCGGCCCGGTGGCCCACTGGATAGTGCACTGCTTGGGAGCGTGGCGGCGCTCCCGCCCGAGGGTTCGGATCCCACATACAGACCGGTTC
>NW_007780288.1:2085-3099 GCF_000696425.1 Galeopterus variegatus
TCCCTGCCTTCTCTCTTCTCTTGCCATTCTCTTCTTTGAAAACCCTGTCTCTTTGTTGTCAGTTTTTCTGTTTCATCCGCTCAATTCAGGGAATCAGCAGGGCTAAGCCTTGGTTCTTTCTCCCTTAGACAAGTCAAAAAACTGTCTCCATCAGTAAACGCTACTCTTGTGGCCTTATTTACGGTATCTTGCAAATAATTTTTTGATATATTTGGTTCATTTCTAGTTGTCTTACATGGTAAGACAAATTCAGTTCTTGTTACTTCATCTGATTCAGAAGTGGAATTTTTTGCATTTATATTTAATAGAAAATGTGTGTGATATACTTTCCAAAAGTATCAACAGGCACATTTTCTTGTTAAGATTGTTTCTTTAAAAATATATATTCCTAAACAAACCTAATTAATAACATTGGTTTCTCCCTTGTTTGCTTACTTGATACATTGCTACCGTTCATAGTAGAGCTCTGTCATGTTTTGGAGTGGGAGTGTCAAAGGCTGAGAAACAGTCTCATGAACATGAGAACCAAACTACTACGAAGGGGGGCCGGCCTGTGGCTCACTCGGGAGAGTGCGGTGTTGATAACACCAAGGCCACGGGTTCGGATCCCATATAGGGATGGCCGGTTGGCTCACTGGGTGAGCGTGGTGTTGACAACACCAAGCCAAGGGTTAAGATCCCCTTACTGGTCATCTTTTTAAAAAAACAAAACAAACAAACAAACAAAAAAATAAACTACTAAAGAGGGGTTAGGGAATATAAATTGGCACTGAAGGAAGCAGGGTAAGATCTTATAACACATTTAAAAGGTTTTGGGGTTTATACAGTTTGGAGTAGGGGTGAGAATCTCTGTGAAAATAAGGTGCTTTTGAAAAGGCAAAAAAAGAAATTAAGGTATATGTAATATGTATGCTGAAGGCAAGTACAGTATTCTTCATAAATACTGAATTACCAAAAGAGCATTTTGAATTTTCTCAGCGTTTTACAGAAATAAAGTATAAGAAAGTATTTTAT
>NW_007780289.1:0-764 GCF_000696425.1 Galeopterus variegatus
GACTGCACCCTCTCTTTACTGACCGAGCCCATAAGTGATACACTCCTTCACTCACATTCCACTGGTGAGAAGTAGTCATGTGGCTCCAACTACTTGTGAGGGGCTGGGAAATGTACTTAGGAAGAGGAAATGGGGTTGGTAAGTACCTTGCCAATCACTGACAACATTTAACTTTTGGGGGGCCTCAGTTGCTTTATCTCTAAAATGGGAATAATTGTTTCTGCCAAGCCTAATTCACAGAATAGTAGTAAGAACCAAATGACAGCATGAGCTAAAGAAGACACATTGAAAATGCAGCAATTCCTAACACTGACTTGGCTCCTGGGTCTGGGTTTTAAAATAACTATCTGTGGAGCTTAAGTATGTCTGATCAATGCTGATAGAATCCTGAGACATGATTTGTAGGTGGAATTCCAACAGATGCCCCAACCATTTAGTTTATGAGGAAAAGGATGAAGAAGTCCTAGAGAAAGTGACACCAGCAAAAAGTTCACTTTCAAGGAACTCTTGGAAATATTTTACACAGTTAAAAGCACAAAGGCTAAAATGTTGGAAGCTGATCCAAACTTAGAAAGATGTATAGCAATTCACCAGGATATAGAAAGGATGCCTGCTCCATACCATATGGTAAAAAGAAGATAAACTGTTTAAACTACTTTTATTTATTTTTTTGACTGGTAAGGGGATCGCAACCCTTGACACATTGTGGTCTGCACCACGCTCAGCCAGTGAGCGCACCGGCCATCCCTATATAGGATCCAAAC
>NW_007780289.1:2430-3099 GCF_000696425.1 Galeopterus variegatus
AAAAAGTGAACAAGCGAAAATGCTTTTAAACATCCACAGTAGTATAAAAATGAGACCAACCATGGTCTACTTACGAATAAGACCTGGGAAGTGTTTACCCCAAAAAGTTAGGGGGGTTTGGTCTCTGGAATGGATTTTAGGTCTTCGTGTGTCAATTAGCCATATCTAATTCAAACTAGCCTGAGAAAAGTGGGAATTAACTGGCTCAAAGCCCAGGGCTCTAACTTCAGGCGTGGCTCAGTCCAGTGGCTCACTGCCTGGTGATCTGCATTTCTCCATCTCTCAGCTCTGCTTTCCTTTTCAGTGGCTTCTCTCTCAGCTCGGTGAGATGACATCCTCTAACCCAGAGATTCCAGCCACAAGAGAGCTCTTTTATTCCTAATGGAACCACCTGAGTTCCAAGACCAGCTCTCATCAGACTGACTTGAGACCTCTCCTTGGATTGATTCCAGGGTCCAGAACTAGAACACTCATGTGTCCTGGGGCTGGAGAGGAGGGTGTCATGAGCTCTCGCAAACTACATTGGCTGACTGGGAGGGGTGGTTTCCCCTCAAAGAAATCAGGGGTCTTCAAAAGAAGGATAAATGAAAACGGAACAGGCAAAAGGAACAGATGATCATAATGGAATGATGCAGAACTTGAGAGTGTGAAGGATTTTCAAGATCAAAT
>NW_007780290.1:0-867 GCF_000696425.1 Galeopterus variegatus
CTTCCAAGCGCCCATCCAAACCCTCTGCCTCAAAGACTCACCCTGGAGCTTGCTTTAAGTGTGGCAAAGAGGGTCATTGGTCGCGGGATTGCCCCTCACCCAGGGCTTCCACCAAGCCGTGCCCTAAATGTAAAACAATGGGACATTGGGTCTCTGACTGTCCACTCACCTGAAGGGAAGACTGGCCTACCGAGCCCCAGCCATCCTGGGCACCTCAAGCACCTCTGGTGGGACTGGCTGAAGAGGACGAGGACTGACAGGGCCCTGGCTCCTTCCCAACCATTACCATCACAAAAAGCGAGCCCAGGGTAACTATTGTGGATGGCCGACCCGTCTCTTTCCTCCTGGACACAGGAGCCACTTTCTTGGTCTTAAGGAGTTTTGGGTCTCAACCACACTTAACCTCTCTCCTATAGTCGGGGTAGGAGGAAAACATATATACCCCCACAGAACACCTCCACTAACTTGCCATATTGAAGGTGTTCCTTCTCCTTTGTCCCACTCATTTCTGGTCATGCCTCAATGCCCCATTCCCTTATTGGGTCGAGACATTCTTGCTGGGCTACATGTTTCCATTTCCATATTTCCCCCATCTCCTATAACCCCTTTCCTATTAGCACTCCTCCCTGAGGGCGATCAGGAAACATACCCTTCTTTATCATACCCTGTAAACCCTGTTGTATGGGACACCACTAAACCCTCCTCCGCACATTGTACACCTATTACAATTCAGCTAAAAGATCCCTCCAAATATATACATCAGCCTCAGTACCCCCTCAGCACCACAGCACTTCGTGGACTTCTACCCATTGTCAAAGATCTCCTAAAAAAGAGATACCACTGCCCTACTCACTCCCCATTCCACAC
>NW_007780290.1:1867-3072 GCF_000696425.1 Galeopterus variegatus
CTCTTCCCACCCACAATCAACTCTTCTACAATACGTAGATGACCTCTTGCTCTGTAGTCCCTCTTGGGAACAATCACAGGCTGACACCGCTTCCCTTCTTAATTTCCTGGCAGACAAAGGGTATCGTATTTCACCTTCTAAAGCCCAAATATCCCTCACTGAGGTCACTTATCTAGGATTTGAATTATCTCCTTCTCAAAAGGCCATCACCCTTAATAGGAAGGAGCTTTTGGAGTCCCTACCCACTCCAAAAACGAAAGCAGAAATTCTATCCTTCTTAGGCCTAGTGGGATACTTTAGAGCATGGATCCCAAATTACTCTTTATTGGTCCGCCCACTACAAGCCCTTGCTAAAGGAGACCAAAACGAACCCCTATCATCTTCACCAGATAAGCCATTCCAAAAACTCCGCCAGGCTCTAGTCGTGGCCCCTGCTTTACACCTGCCTGACCTCACCAAACCCTTCTCCCTTTACGTACATGAAAGGGATGGGCAAGCCCTGGGTGTGTTAGGACAAACATATGGCCCCTCCTTCGCCCCGGTAGCATACTTGTCCAAACAACTAGATCCTACTGTCCAGGGCTGGGCTCCCTGCCTTTGGGCCCTGGCTGCTGGACATCTACTGCAAAAGGAGGCTTATAAATTAACATTTGGTGCACCCTTAACCATACTCTCGCCTCACCATCTACAAGGACCAACTTACCTACAAGGCTCTACACTCTCTTCCCCCATTCAGGCATTTAGGCTTACTTTCCTCTTTCCTAGAAAATCCTGATATTACCTTTCTTCCATGCTCGCCTCTAAACCCTGCTACCCTTCTCCCTATTCCCTATCCACCCAACACCCCAATTCATAACTGTTTAGAAGCCCTCCAAAATTTCATTCCTTGTCACTCCTCCATCTCCGAGGGCCCTCTGCCTGAGGCTGATTACACCTGGTTCACGGATGGGTCCTCGTTCAGGAGCGAGTTTGAACATTGTGCAGGCTATGCTGCGGTTTCTTTAAACTCGAGTATAGAAGCTCAGCCATTACCCTCCAGTACCACTAACCAACAAGCTGAACTCACTGCGGCCACTCGGGCCTGTATACTGGCAGAAGGAAAATCCCTTAACTTGGACACAGATTCCAAATACGTTTTCCACACACTTGTATACTTATATCCCATGCAGCAATTTGGAAGGAAAGAGGATTGCTCAACACCAAAG
>NW_007780291.1:0-928 GCF_000696425.1 Galeopterus variegatus
TTGGGAGTAGAAATTGAGGAGTTTAGGAAGCACTTGTGGGAGGCAACATATGGGGTCAGACTTTGTGAAGGAGGGTCATGATTTCAAGTAAAACTGATAGTGGTAGAGCGGGCACATGGTGGAGAGAAGAGAGAGGGAGGCATTGATGGGAGGAGAAGGCATGAGCAGAAGCATGGGGGTGCGAAACAGGTGCCTTTATTTGGGGAATTCAAATGACTTAAGTGTTGACTTAAGTGTTGGGTGTGTGGAGGGGAGTAACAGGAGATAAAAATGAAAAGGGATTTTAAGGCCTATTTTTAGAAGACCTTCAATGCCAGGCCATGGAGTGTGGTGTCCTACCTGGTAGGCAGTGGGGAGCCTTTGATATTTTGTGAGCTGAAGAGTGCCATGACTCAAACTGCCCTGAGGTTAATGGTTTGGAGGCCCCTGGGGGATATTTATCCCAGGCTGAAGCAAACAAGGCCTGAGCTAGGATGATAGTGGTGGGGACTGAAAGAAGGGAACAGGTGTGTGAGATAGCATGATGTTGTGATAGAACAAGAAATATATTCTTGGTCTTCAGCTCTGGTTCCAGATCCTGACACAGAGCTCCTATAACTGTTGGAATTTCCTGAGTGACAGGATGAGGGGAGCATCTTTTGTTAGTCATAAACCCCCTTCAATCATACCTCAGTCTGAATTTATCCTAATGTGGTTGGTGGCTGGGGACCCCAAGATAGCTTCAGGATGGGGGCTGGCCACCAGAAAGACCAAGGCATGATTAGAGGGCTGGGATTTTCAGCCATACTCCACAACCTCTGGGGAAGGGAAAAGGGATAGAGTTTGAGTTAATTATCAATGGCCAACGATCTAATCAGTCATGCCTATGTAATGGAACCTTCATAAAATCCCTAAACAACAGGATTCAGAGGGCTTCTGGGTTAGTGAA
>NW_007780291.1:2339-3099 GCF_000696425.1 Galeopterus variegatus
AGCACTATTCTAAACACTGGGATTCAGTAAGAACGAGGACGAGGCACTGCTCTCCCGGAGCTTTTCTTATAGGGCAATTAATTGGGCCAGATTCTTAGGCAGAGCCTTAAACCATAGCTTTTATTCCCTAGTTATTCTCAACATGGACCAATTCAGCACCCTCTCCATCCAAACCCGAAGGAAGGGCTTCCAGTTCCTCAAGTAATTCTGGACACTTCCCAGTCTACAACACTCTGGTGCCTGCCCACCCCATCCACTGCCACCCATCCCCCTGCAGGAATACCAACTCTGCCTCTGTCATCAGAGATTTGTTCTGTCTGTTCTTGAACTTTCATATAAATGAATGTAGTCACACACTTTCGGGGACTTCATTTGCTCAATATTGTGTTGTTGAGTAGAATAGTAGCTTCTTTTTCTTTTTCTTTTTTTTTCTGGATAGTATTCTGCTGTACAAATACCCCACATTCTATTTACCCATTCTACTACTGATGGGCATTTGGGTTGTTTTCAGTTTCTGGCTACTACGAACATGATATTTAATGGACAAATGCCCTCATTTTTCTTTGACATTTCCCTAGAACTGAATTGCTGGGTATTTGTCAGCTATTCTCTAAGCACCTGTTTTGTACCAGATCTTGTGCTGGGTGCTTGGTATTGAACTTGAGCAAAACAAACATGGCCCCTGTTCTCATTAATTTTACCAACCAGTTGGGGAAGTTAACATAAATAGTCACATTAAATGATAGCAGGCATTAGGACT
>NW_007780292.1:0-3099 GCF_000696425.1 Galeopterus variegatus
GCACGACACCGAGGGTTGTGATCCCATTACCGGTCAGTAAAAAAGACAAAAAGGAAAAAAACAAACAAACAAATAAAAAAGTATTTCAGTGAATAAAAATGAATGAATGTCTTATCTCATTTTATAAGCCAACATACCTTGAAAACAAGACTCAGAAAGAACATTGTACAGAAAGGAAAAATACAGGTCACTCTCTCTTATGAACCTAGATGTTAAAATCCTAAATAAAATATTAGCAAACAAATTCCATCAATATATAAAAATGAAAACCCACACAAACTGGACTATTTCCATAAAAGCTTTTGCTTGGTTTAACATTAGAAAATCAATCAATATAATTTGCCACATTAACAGAAGAAAGAAAAAATTATGATCACTTCAATAAACAATGACAAAAATCACTGGATAAAATTCAACATCCATTTACGTTTAAAAAAAATAAATTGGAAATAAAAGGGAAACATCCTAAATCTGATAAAGTGTGTCTACAAAACCTTATATCATATATCACACCTAAAGGTAAAATGTTAAAAGCATTCCCTTTAGCATCAGTTGAGGTGATCAGTTTTACTTTGACCAAGTCCAAGTTGAAAACCCACCATCACCCAGAACTCCCTGTCCTTCTTTCCTTATTAACGTCAATAGTATGTACCGATTTCTGACAAACACCCTTTATTTTTTGTCTTTCTCCTACCACAACAATGTAAAATATGCAAGAGCAGGAATATTTGTGATTTTGTCCAGTGTTGTGTTTTCAGCACCCTTAAACAAGTACTCAGTAAAAATTGTTGAGTTAATTAAATTATATTGATACTATCTCTGTGGTAAAATTTGAGTGACTTCTCAAATGAGGAAATTCTCATAGGTCTGAAAAGAGTTCCACGTGCAAGGTCCTAAATAGTTTGAGTTATTGGGAGGCTACATCAAACATAACCACCATAAAACATTAGCTGATGCTCTGTCAGATAGAGTTGGCACTTGGTCTTCTATATCCCCTTTTCAAACCTTCCATCAGTTTATTGATTGCCCATTGCTATTTTCGGCTAAATATCTCCCTTTTATCTGGCTGGAGCCATCCCTTTTAATGGCAGCTAAATAGGGAATAAATTCCCTTAATTGCTACTCTCATTGGATGGAGCAGCTTGTATTCTGATGTTCTGGTTTGGTTTGTTTTTTCCCTAGATACCGAACATGCCCCTCGGCAGCCCTACCTTGAAAACAGCAAAACATTTTTGTCAACAACCAGGCTTTCCCAAACATGTGTCTTGACCAACGGTCCTAATTTCCCAACGTTTTCTCCAATACCTCTTTCAAGTTCAGGGAGGACTTCCCACAGGACTCCACTTTTCTCTACTTAGCAAATTTTTTCTATTTATGAGATATGTCTGTTATACAAATATATGGCACATAAAAATTTTAACTTAATACAAATAGCTTCTTATTTTATGGTCTCCACTTAAAATTCTGTGCTCTTAAATATCATCATGACATTTCTTAACCAGAAATAAACTTATTACAAAACGTTTTGGAGATTAATGTAAGTAAACACCTAGAATAAAAAGTCAAACAGCAAGAACCTGCTGCCTCCTTCTCTCAAAACAAGTTCTGGAGATACCAGAGAATTGAGAAGGAGATTAATAAAAACTAGAATCTAATACAAAAACTCTTTGAAAGCCCCAGGGGAGATAAAAGATGGTTGAGACCAAAAGAGACGGGATGGAACATGCTAGTCTAGAATAGCTGAAAGCCAGGCATCGTGATCACTTAATAAGATGTTGGTGAATTTCTTACTAGTTCATTTCAAATGTCCCATCTAGACATATCTTTGACTGCCCCATCACCATTGCCAAGCAAAAAACATAGCACCAGATCAGTGCCAGTGAGAGATAAGGGGTTCAGAGGGGAGTTAGAAATTCATATTCAGGTAGCTCTGAAATTCTGTAGGAGTGAGAAGCAAATATAAAATAGGTGAACTCGAGTTGGCTGCCCTCTGAGCATTTTCTCCTCCCTACCCGCAGTAGGTTAGGCAATCTAAAGAGAGAGAGAGAGAGAACCTAGAAGAAGGTAAGTACTTAGAGCTTCCTGGACAGGTAGAGTTTCCTGTTGGAGAGGAAGAAAGTTAACAGGGAGTGCTCTAAATTATAGCACAGAGAGTGCCCATGCTGATACGTATATCCCTTCAAATAAACACACATACAAAGACACTTCCTAAGTTCATTTGCAGAAGCAACACTCAAGGTAAGTCTTAGGTCATGGCTCCTTTCTAGAAATGCGTATTATGAATGATGGCTGCTTATAAGGGACAGGAGAAAATAAACTAAAATTAAAAGGAAAGATATATCTGAAAAGTGCAAGTACTATTGAAAATGACAAAAACTTATTCTGAAAAGGGAAGAATACTTAATGGAACAGACAAAATAAGTATTTAGAGATAATAAATACCTTAAGAGAAATAAGGCAAAATATTGAAAACCTGATATAGCAATAATAACATGAAAAACAAAGCCCACATATATAAATATATATATATATATATATACTTCAAAATGTTCATGGAAAAGTAGAATTAAAAGATAATACAAATCTTTTCATGAACTCTTTGAAGACCCCTTATATGTGTGTGTGTGTGTGAAAAAGATGGTATCATGATTGCCATTTTATAGATGGGAATGATAAGACTTAGATTTTAGCAATTTCTCCAGGGTTGCAATCACCAGTAAATGATAAATCAATATTCAAAACAGGGAAGTCTGATTTCAGAAGCCACAGCTTAAGATGCCATGATAAGCTATCCCCTGATTAAATAAGATAATGCACATAATCGCAAGCACTCAGTATATGAAAGTCATTACTATTATTTTCTCTAAATCCTGCTTTTGTGCATTCCACACTATTTTTACCCCATGTGAATCCACACTTGGGTATTTCTGGTGTCAGAATTTATTTCAGTCTTCGCAGACTTTTTTCGTCTCTGCTGATATGAAGCCTCAAAATTCACTTAGAGAACGAAATTTTTCAAATCCCAAGAAGTCTTAGCATCTCTCCAGCATACTCTGTAAAGTTCAAGCCTCTGGAATGAAGCTTCTTATCCTCTGTGCA
>NW_007780293.1:0-723 GCF_000696425.1 Galeopterus variegatus
CTAATGTGGATCGGGGTGGAGAACTGCGTCCTTGCAGAAGCAAAAGGGGTTTCTGTTTAAGTTGGGAGGCTTCTCATAAAGGGAAGGGGGAGGGTGGGGGAGGAGGTGGGCGGCACCATTTTGTACTTGGGCTTGTCTGAAGTGGCGCTGGTTATGTTGCAGATCTATTATTCCTGCCTTTTAATTATAGGAAAAACGGGGAAAGGGCAGAGGTCTCATTCTTCTGAAGCTACTTCCTGCTGGAGATGGGTGAAGATATGGAAAAAAATAAAAGATTTAGGTGGTGGGGTATTGGTTTCATGTGGGGAGGCTGTATTCCTCTGGTGAAGGGTCGCTGATTCTGAGGGGCTGATGTCCTCCTCGCAGGAACAATTAGGCGACCTTTTGGTTGGTGAAAGCCTGCATACGATCCTGCAAGAAATTAGAGAAACACCAAAAGAGACAGGGGCTAAAAAGTAGGATGAGGCACAGCTAGGGGTCCTAGTAGAGGCATAAGCCAGGGTGTGCAAGGGTTCAGTGAGATGTTTTAAGTTGTTTTGGCTCACCCCGGACTCATTTATGTAGTAACAGCATTCCTCCCCCAAGAAGAGGCAGGTGCCTTCCTTCTCGGCTGTAAGGAAGTAAAGGGCCAGATGCTTCTGTAAATCGACTGTTGACTGTCGCGAGTGAGGTGACCTGTCATTGGAGGGAGGAGATGCTATCTATGCTTAGTTCTTCTGAGAG
>NW_007780293.1:2390-3099 GCF_000696425.1 Galeopterus variegatus
AAACCTGAGATAGCAGGTTGGGACCAGTCTTGGAGCAGCTCCTGTGTGAGGGACGTGAAGCGGCCTGCAGGAGTGAGAGGATAATCGCTGGGGGAGAGATCATCCTTCTTCTGGGATTGGGGGAAGAGCAGAGGCCCTGGAGATTTTCAGTTTTGTGTGTCCTAAAATGGATGAAGTGTGAGGAGATGTCAGGTTGGGGGTTGAGCAGGGGGACCCCTCTGGCTTGGTGATAGCAGATTCTTTGGGTAAAATCTCAGGTGCTAGTTTTACCAAGGATAAGTGATACCAAGGGGCCATTCCTAGAACTTTTACTGCCGTGGGGGTGGTGAGAAGTACTGTATAAGGCCCTTCCCAGCATGGCGAAAGATGCTTTGGGATCCGGGTTTTAATACACACTTGCTGTCCTGGGCTCAGTTTAAAGTCTGAGGGGGTGTTGGAGAAAGGATGAGGTAATAGAAGGTTGGCCTGTTCCCAAAGAGATCCCTAATGAGTGAAAGAGTAGGGAGATACTGGCCTAAAGGCGATGAGCTGGAAGGGAGAGGTGTGAGAGTGAAGGGCCTCCTGTACATAAGTTAGAGGGGACTGAGGCCTGTGGGCTTGCGGTGGGCAGCTCATAGATGAGTGAGTGACTGGTGGGGAGGCCAAAAAGAAGGATGATTTCTGAGGTGAGAGCATGTATTACTGCTGTAGCATCCTCTGAAGTGCAGGG
>NW_007780294.1:0-695 GCF_000696425.1 Galeopterus variegatus
GGTAGAAAAATATTGGAGAAATGCTGAGGTAGACAAGCTTAATACTACCAGAGCTTCTTTGTAGTTTCAGCCTGCAAGAAATCTGTTACTTGACTTTGATAAAATGCATTAGACACTTTAAGCTTCACTTTCTTTGCCTATGAAGTCAAGGGTTTGAGTAAGGTTATTTCTCATCCTGATCTTAAATTAATTTATTCTTTCATATGTTCCTTAATTTAGTAAATTGTTCTTGTATCTTAAATTCTAGCAGAGAAAAACAGAACAATAAACAGGTAAACAAATACAGAAACAACATTAATGCAAATTGTGGTTAGTTTTATGAAAAGAATAAATGGAGTGATGTGGCATTTACTAGTTAGAAGGGACTGGAGAGATTGAATTACATTAGACATGATGGATTTGAATGGCCTCTTGGAGAAAGTAATGTTTCAGGTGAGAATTTAAGGATAGCATGAAAGCAGCAATGTAAATAGGAAGAAAAGACTATTGCAAGAAGCCAAAAGGTTAATGGCAAGTGTGCTGGGGTGGAAAAGAACCTAGCCTGACTGAACAGTGTGAGGAGGACAGCAGGGACATAGTGGTTAAGCAGAAAGCAGATATTTTAGAAAAGTATGCAAAGCTTGTAATTTAGACTTTTTTTCAGGTACAAGGAAAAGTTGCTGGGGGATTAATACACAAGAAGTAAAATGTCTGGA
>NW_007780294.1:2571-3099 GCF_000696425.1 Galeopterus variegatus
CCAAGAAACAGGATGGCTAAAATTTGGGCAAGATTGGAGGAAGTATAGAACACCCTCCCAAGACACACACACACACACACACACACACACACACACACACAGAGAGGCTATGTCCCCCTGTCAAAGCAGTTCCAATATATTAACCATGGATTTCAGCTGAAAGAAATGAAAGCGACAAACTCTGAGTATCAGTTTACAGGGAAGACCACCAATTTACATGATATTACAAAAGGCAAGATAAAGTCTGAAGAGACAATGCAATCATCAGAATAAGACTCAGACATGATACTGATGTTGAAGTTATAAATCAGGAAATTTAAAATAACTATAACTGATAAATTATGGACTCTAGCAGAAAAAAAGTGGAGAACATCAAGAACTGATAAATAATGTAAGTAGAGAGTTAGAAACTATAAAAAAATTTCAAAAGGCTATAAGTTTAAAAATATCAACAGAAATTAAGAATACTTTCAATAAACTCAGTGGCGGACTCAACATGGGCAAGAAAAATGTTACTGAACTTGAATA
>NW_007780295.1:0-816 GCF_000696425.1 Galeopterus variegatus
AGAGATTGAATTAGGTGATTCCAGAGGTCATTTTCAACTCTGAAGTGTTATGATTCAGATTGAAGATCAGCACTGTCCAGTAAAAGTATAATGGCAGCCACATATGTAACTTTAAATTTTCTAGTAACCATGTCAAAAAAAGCAAAAAGAGATGAAATTAATTTTAGTAATATTTTTATTTAACCCAATAGATCCAAACAATATCATCATTTCAGTATGTAATACATTTTAAAAATCATTAATGAGATATTTTACATTCTTTTTTTTCTAAGTCTTCAAAATCCTGTGTGTATTTTCACATACAGCATGTTTCAGTTCTGACTATCCATATTTCAAGTGCTCAGTAATCACGTGTGGCTGGTGACTACCATAGTGGACAGCAGCTCTAGATACTGGGATGCAGCTATACCAAACCACAGATCCCGGAGCCAGTTGGGTGTGAAAACAAAGGTTCTTAAGCCTCCACCTCTTCCACTAGACCAATGATTCATATTGGAATCACCTGAAGAGCTTTAGAAACTACAGTTGCCTGCATCCCTACCCAGAGATTTTAACTTAATTTGTCTAAGTGCAGCCAGGACACAGGGATTTTTAAGAACTCCCCAGGTGATTCTAATGTTCACTCAAGTTTGAGAACTATTACACTAGACATAATGTTCTTAAAAGGTAGCTGTGTCTTATTCCACAGGCTTCCTATCATCAAGGAATTTTATATGACCTCCAACCTTCCTTTTCCCACCCACTTTTTTGGTAATAAGATGGTGTAAGATCTTTATATCAGATCCAAAATGTTGTCTCTCAGTAAACCAGAATAAC
>NW_007780295.1:2883-3099 GCF_000696425.1 Galeopterus variegatus
CCTGGGTCATGTGGTAAATGTATGCTTTTTAAGAATCTGCCACAGTTTCTGAAGTGGCTGTACTATTTTATATTCCCACCAGCAATGTACGAGGGTCCCAATTTCTCTATACCCTCATCAGTACTTAATATTATCAGTCTTTTTGATTGTACCCGTCTAGTTGGTATGTAATGACATCTCCCAGTTTTGATTTGCATTTCCATAATGACTCATGAT
>NW_007780296.1:0-1114 GCF_000696425.1 Galeopterus variegatus
ACTAAGTATCTACTGTCTGCCAAGCACTACACTTTCCATAGATAGTCTTAAATCATATGTAGCTGGCCCTAGGAGATCATTATTATCTCCATCTTTATTTCATCAAAATCATCTTCACAGAGATCAGGTAACACGTCCAAAATCAGAAATATGATTAGGGTCAGAGGCAGGATTCAATCTGAGGTCTGCCTGTCTCCAAATCCCTTAACCATGATGGGATGCCAAGTAGCCACAGCACTACCACCAGCCAGCTGGTACTACCTGGGGAAAATACAGTGGGTTTGAGGTCAAGAATCCTAACTTCTACATGTCTACTTCATCCTTCAGAGAGCACCCACCTCCCATCGTGATTTGAAGGTAAAACTAGGTAACTTGAAAACACACTGGAAATTTGCACTGTGCAAATGTACGCTCTTTGCTCTGCTTTGAATTATTATTATTCATTGTCCTTGGAAAGAAATGAAGGAAGGAGGTTCAATTTGCTGCTCAGCCCTTGGCTGGCAAAAGTGATATCTTGGAATAGAATTGTCGGGGAGAAGTAGGGTGTTCAGTCCCTTTCCTCAGGCTGTGAACTCTCACTTTCATTTGCATAAATGCAGATGCCTAAGAAGCAAAGTGCAGCCTCTAATAGCATTGGCTGACTCTTGACCTGGAGTGACCTCACTTGGAGTGAACTGGAGTTGAGAGTGCTCAACTCTGAGTCCTTCACTTCCACTCACCCCCAGAATCCTTGGTAGGATTAAAATTCTAGAAACGGTAAAATTCAACATCTGTTTCTGTGACATCTTAAGACTAAATATCAGCTCATTTCCCCCAGTGGAAGTTCCCTGCCCAGATATACCAAAGTGTGACATTGAGCCAGTTAGAGTTCCCTCAGCAGCTGCAAGCCAGGCTCTGGAGACAGACAGTTAAGCTGTGCACTTTCAGGTTAAACAATCTAAGCCTCCCTCAGTTTCCTCATCTATAAAATGGGACAATAATGGAGGCTGCCTCATAGGATTGTGGTGGGGATTAAAAGAGCTGATGCATTTAAAGCCTTGACACAGAAGCAGGCACGATGTACCCATTCTGTAAATGCCAGTGCGTGAGTTGATACCGCCCACATTCAGATGGC
>NW_007780296.1:1833-3099 GCF_000696425.1 Galeopterus variegatus
CACGATGTACCCATTCTGTAAATGCCAGTGCGTGAGTTGATACCGCCCACATTCAGATGGCGCAGTGGTTAAGGACCTGGGCCTTGGAGGTGGACAGACTTAGGTTAAAATCCCAGTGGTCCATTTCCCAGTTGTGTGACGCTGGACAAGTTTTTAGACTCTGAGTTTGTTGCTCTTCTGAGATATTGGGGTGAAAGGGGAATGGGGGTGTGAAATGATAGTACCTACTGCAAAGGATTGTCATGAGAATGAAATAACAGACTATGCCAAGCAACTGGTAAGCATTTGCATTGGTCTGCTTGGCCTGCCACAACAGAACAGCACAGGATGGGGGGCTTAAAAAATAGACATTTATTTTTTCCCAGTTCTGGAGGCTAGAAGTCCAAGATCAAGGTGCCAGCAGATTTGGTCTCTGGTGAGGCCTCTCTTCGTGGCTTGCAGACAGCTGCCTTCTTGCTGTGTCCTCACAGGGCCTTCCTTCTCTGCAAGGAGAGAGAGAGCACTCTGGATTCTCTTCTTCTAATAATGGCACCAGCCTTACTGGATAGGGCTCCACTCTCATGATCTCATTTAACCTTAAATACTCTCTTAAGGGCCCTATCTCCAAGTACAGTCACATTGTGGGTTAGGACTTCAACATCTGAATTTTGGTGATACACAAATCAGTCCATGACAGTGTTTAAAATATGTTAACCATTTTAAGCAGTCCATCAACCAGTGGACTAAAATATCGATGTAGAAAGCTGATTACTATGTTTCTCCTCACCATCTGCAACTCTAACCACTGCCCCTACTATCCTGCTAACACGCACACAAGAGCTCCAACCCCTAAGAAGCAGCTGCAGTCACCTCTTGTAGACATGGTGCTGTCTCACCAAGGCATGGGGTTGCTTTAGTTGACTTCTAATAACTCAGATCTTCAATGTTTCTGTCCCTACTGATGTGGAATCCGCTTTCTCCTTCCATGGCCCATTTTCTAGACTTCTTTTCTGTTTCATTTGGACCAAAGTGAGATGACACTGCTCATTCACAGAAACACTTAAAAATCGATTTCCCTGTTCCTACCAGCAGGTGATTTTGCCAGAAAGCGAAATATTTTTCCAGTAGGAGGTGGGGCAATTGGGGATTCCTATCTAATATCAGGGAATTGGGGACTCCAGAGATGCAGGAATTCCATAAGATTCTTCAAGAGGAAAAAAGAAAAGAAGATTGTGTCAGGCTTCTATTTACAGTTCTGTAGTACAGTAACAACTGATATTTATTGAG
>NW_007780297.1:0-591 GCF_000696425.1 Galeopterus variegatus
AAGTTCATCAGGCTCAAGAATCAGTCATCCGTAGCAGTAGCCAACTGTATAGTAAAGTGCTGTATCACTTTCCATACCTCAATCTCTCACTCCCCAAACTTTCACTCTTCCTCCCTGAGATCATCTCACAAATAAACGTCCCTTACACCAGCCTCTTTCTCCGGGCCTTCTTCTGGAGAAACAAGGCTAAAACAATATCGTTTCCAGCTATACTATTTACTAATTTTATAACTCAATGTAAATAACATCTCTATGCCTGCATTTCCTAATCTATAAACCAAGTTACTTTGATAAAAAAAGGCTTTAAAATGCTAAAACCAAGACACTATAAAAAAGCAATCAAATCTGAAAATATGTACTTTCAGTAAAAATAAGCAGAATTTAGGAAAGGAAGGATATATCTCTATACTTTTTGCTGCTTATTAACTTTTGCTTTTTGTTTTAGTTTGTTTCATTTCTTTTTACTATTTGAGGAGATAAATAGCCAGTCAGTAACTATCATGGTTTGTTCAGAGGTATGTGCAGATTACGTTAAATTATCTAACATTCATAGGTATTAGATCTGTTCCCGGGAGTTCCATACAATTAAAA
>NW_007780297.1:1653-3099 GCF_000696425.1 Galeopterus variegatus
GATACCTGGATCCCAGATAGTTAATTTCTCTGAGCCTTTGTTTTCTCACTTGTGAAATATGCTGTTAAAACCATATCACAGGGGCTGGCCCGGTGGCGCACTGGAGAGTGCGCAGCGTGAGAGCGTGGAGGCGCTCCCGCCGAGGGTTCGGATCCCATGTGGAGACCGGTTCCCGCTCACTGGCTGAGCACATGCGGGCGCAACACTGAGGGTTGCGATCCCGTTACCAGTCAGTAAAAAAGACAAAAAGGAAAAAAAAACAAAACAAAACGAACAAACAAACAAAAAAACATATCACAGGGTAATTTGAAGTTTTCATGAGACACTAGCAAAAATAGTGCTTTTTTATATAGTACATAGCACAGATATATTTATGTATAACCATCAGATGCCAAAAGATGTTTATGATGTTACAAAAAGTGTGTTACAGTAATTCTGGGTTAACCAATTTATCCTACTTTGTCCAAAATTTTATTGGTTTTAAAATTGAACATACTGCATCTCAGGAACTTCCTCAGTTCTGGGCAAATCGGGGTTGTTGGTCGTTTTAAGTAGTTCATAAAAAGGAAGTTCATATTTAGCTCAAACTGTAACAGTGAATAACTTCTGCCTAGTGAACATGACTTTAAAACCAAATCAAGATTACCGTAATCATATAATGCAGCTTTCTTAACCCTATAACATTCCTACCACTAACAGAACACAACAGCCAGAGACAGAGCTGGTAAGGTATAGTTAGAGTTATCCCATTATGCTGTCTTTTTTGGTTGGCAAACAAAAACTAGCTCATTAGGATCAGAAACAAGGTTTTAATGGCACGAAGCCATATGCAAATTGAGACTATACTACTTAGAGCTATAGTGAAAAGAGATACAAAATAATTCAGATTTAACATCCATAACACTCTTCCTAACACACTAATGAAGATAATTACTAATTCCTTATGAGAATATACAAGAACTGAGGCAAGACCTCCATATTTTTTATATATGCATGCATATATAATATATACTATGTGCATGCGATAAAAAGGCCTGGATGCTTCTTTTGTCCCCCTAAAATTGTTCCTGTGTTTTGCTTATCATCACATTTCCAATATTTGACTAACAATAGGTGAAGGATAAATATATTTGATTGGAATAAAGAAATAATTTAATTGCTGAAATAAATTCCCTACTTAATAAACCTCTTTGGGTAAGTTTTGTACATGTACCAGATCAAGATTCATTAGCCCAGAGTCAGAAAAAACAATTTCTGTTTGTAGAGGATTGTTTCTGCTGCATATGATATAGATTGTTTATATTTATACACACTCATTTTGTGTATTATTGGTAACTGGGATAAATAATGGATTAGTAGTACTATCAAAAAATGAAAATAGAATGAATAATAACTGTGTTTCTTTAAACTACCTTCCTGAAATCAAAGGGATTAGCACATGTCATT
>NW_007780298.1:0-671 GCF_000696425.1 Galeopterus variegatus
ACCACAGTGGGCCCTGACATGGCTGGGTCCATGTCACCTGTTACTAAGACATTTCTTTTATAAAGTATTCTCACTGGGGTCCATTTAAACAAATGCCTGCTGGAAAAAAAACCAAGTTAGCAAAGTCACTCTAGGAGTGTCAGGGACACACCTTGATTGCTGTCCAACAAAAAATGGCACATTCTGTGAAAAAAGGGAACACTACCTTATATGAATAGCCTGAAAGCACACACACATATGGAACCATTTGCTACATATTCAACAAAAAACATGAAAGGGAAAAATAAATCTATTCATACAACACATTGGCTTCTAGCGGAGGTTCAATCACCTTCGTGACAAACCCAAAGACATTTGTGAAACATGAGAAGCCTTTTGAATAAATACTTGTTAATGGCCTGGACAGCAGGAAAAATGGACGACCTCATCGCATGACATTAGGGCTCTTTAAAAGACTTCTATGCTTAAATATTCATTTTTCAATTAAAACGTGCACCTACATTGTTAGCCACACCAGCCCTGGTTCAGATCAGTAACAGCTGCACTGGAGGGGATTCTAATGAGGATGCACAATGCTGCCTTGTCCTCCCAGCTTCCCTGGGCTCCAGCTCACAAAGCTTCTTTCACAGCTTGCTCCAAGATATTTTAGTCACCTGCTTTATGCAAATGTG
>NW_007780298.1:2735-3099 GCF_000696425.1 Galeopterus variegatus
CCAAGAAACGTCTTTTTTTGAAAAGGGCAATCTACTCATTTTTCATAGAATTTACTTTATTAAAAAGAACTGTTTACAACTGCATATGACATTTTATCTCCTAAAAGCAGTTTTACATTTATTACTTCAACTTAATATCCCACCACCATAAGAGAAGACGATGGTATCCTTCCCCACCCCCCACCGAGTGTAGAGAGAGGCCTCACTCTGTGCTGCCTGAAGCACCCTGCAGCCAGTACCTAGCACACAGTGAGCACTCCATAAAGACTGGGTGAGAGACTCACTACATGTTGCCTGGTGATGGGGGGAACACAGAGTCATGTGCTAGTGCTGGGGGAATGTTGCTGTGCTGCCAGCCCCAGTT
>NW_007780299.1:0-590 GCF_000696425.1 Galeopterus variegatus
AGTGCTGGGAAAGCTGCTGAACTAGCCTTGGAAAGGAGGTAGGGTCAAAGGGCGTCTGGGAGGCAGACCCGAGCCAGTGAGGACACCAGCTTGCACTGCCAACAGATGACAGACACTCGACTACTTTGTCCACTGGCGTCTGCTGGAAACTGGATGTTTCACCCACCATGGCTGCTGCCAGAAAAATTTTCCACTGTCCCTAGCTCTGCATTCAAATCTATGGCAGGTATATCTGACTGGCTGAGCCTAAGTCACACACACATGGCCTGGCCACCAGGTATGTTGGAAAGGCAAGTATCTTAGTTTGGATTTCCCCGGGAGAAAACCCCCTGATAAGGATTCGAGTGTAAATACTTTGCTTGGGAAGCAATTCCAGGAAGTACCAGTAGGAAGTAGGGTATTGAGATAGGATAAGGAAAAAGCTGATAAAGGACAGGTCACGGAGCTGCAGGCATGTCACAGTCGTTAAGTGGGGATTATCCTTGCTGGGGACCTCTGGGAGGCAGTATAGACCCTCTTCCAGTTGTTTCCCCCTGAGGAATGAGGAAACTGAAGTTTCAAGTGACAAAGTCCCATCTGTCATTGGTTGA
>NW_007780299.1:2724-3099 GCF_000696425.1 Galeopterus variegatus
GGAGGCGAGCTCCTGGAAGGGGCCCTATGGGGGATGGAGGGAAGCAGAGTTGGGAAGAGGAGACATTTGGACTGCAAAGGCCTCACCAACGCCCTGGGGGCTTTGGAGCTGAGATGGCCCTTCAGAGTTGTCCCATGTTGGGGCTAGGGGCCTGGGCCTTTGTACCCCTACATGACCAGTCGTGGGATGCAGGCTGCCCCAGGAAGGCAGCTGACCTTGGATGAGGCCACTTCCTTTAGCTAAAGCAGTCCCTGCGGGGGACAGACAGCTGAGGCCCTTCTGCCAGCAGCTCTTTGTCAGCAGCTGGGGAAATCAGTCCTGTGGTCCTGTGGCACATCACAGCATCCATTATAATGATCTTAAGAGCTCTCTCTC
>NW_007780300.1:0-549 GCF_000696425.1 Galeopterus variegatus
AGGCGTGTTTCATCTCCTGTTACTATTCTTAGAAGAAATGCTTCAGGCTCTTGGCCCCACTTGTTCAAAATTTCCATTGAAAGCTCTGCCCTCATCTGCAGCTGATCTGGTAAAACAGTTTTGGCACCCATTGAGCAGAAAGTTTGCTCAACCGTAATTTTTCAGTCAGTATTGTTTAAGTTGAACCATTTAAAATGCGGATGATATTGGCTGNAAACTGAGAGAATTCAAGCTAGCCCACCTTCCCTACGAGAGATTTTAAAAAGTACTTCAGCTTAAAAGAAATTAAAACCAGACAGAACCATGAATTCCCAGGAAGGAGTGAAGAGCACTGGAGATGGTAAACAGGCTGCAAATGTAAAAGGTATGTGTGCGTGTTTTGTCATAAGAGCTTTAAGAAACATAAGCGTAATTAAAGAAATAATTACAGTCTTATATTGTTGGGTTTATAACATATAACTTACATGTAGTGGGGAACTTCAAAAAGTTTGTGGAAAATGCAATTAAAAGACAAAAATAAAATATATAAACTTTATTTCTCAACATAAG
>NW_007780300.1:2724-3099 GCF_000696425.1 Galeopterus variegatus
TTTTTTGTGTACATGTGGAAAGACTGAGTGAGCAAGCTTTCTGGTGTCTTATTCCTTTTTTAAAATTTGTTTTATTATGATACAATCCACACAACACAAAATTTACTATCTCAACCATTTTAAGTGTACAGTTCTGTGGTATTAAGGACATTCGGGATGCACAACAATCACCACTACCAATCTCGATGAGAGTACTTCAAAAAGTTCACGGGAAAATAAGACTAAAAGAAACTGTGAATCTTTCCATGAACTTTCTGAAGTACCCTCATAGAGCTCTTTTCATCCGGTAAATCTGAAACTCTGGACCCATTAAGCAATAACTCCCCATTTCCCCTCTTCCCAGCCCTTGGAAGCCACCAATCCGTCTCTCTATGA
>NW_007780301.1:0-2066 GCF_000696425.1 Galeopterus variegatus
GAAGGAAGGAAGGAAGGAAGGAAGGAAGGAAGGAAGGAAGGAAGGAAGAAAGAAGGAAAGAAGGGGAAAGAGGAAGGAAGGGAAGGAGGAAGGAAGAAAGGAAGAACAATAGCAATAATGCATTGAACTTTCAGAAAGAGAAAATTGAATTGTGGTTACTAGGTGTGGGAAAAGGGGAGGGGGAGCAGGAAAGGTAGTTTTACTTTTAGAAGGAAAGAAATTTGTATAATTGGAAGAATAATCAACGTATGTAAAGCAACAACCAAATACTTCATATGACTTTAGAAGAAAAGATACACAAAAATATGAAGACTCTTGTCATAAAGATACTTACAAAAGTGTTTCCTGACACATGCCAGGCACTGCAATCAATGGCTGTTGTAACTGAATGCTGTTACAGTAGATCAAGCATTTGCAAAACTGGAGAGATTGGCATGGTTGAATCTCACATAGTAAAAGACTACTAGCAAGGCATCAAAAATCTACCTGTCAAAGTTTCCCAGTGGACTCTCAAGACAAGCTGTTTAATTTTCAGTGATACGTAATTCAATATAAGTAAAAGAGAAGAACCATCATTTTACTCAAATAAAAATGGATATGAAACCTCGATCTTCTTTATCTTACCATAAAATCATTCTGTTAATTCTACTGTATTATATTGGTCACAATCACAAATCTGATAAGAAAGTAGTATGTCCCCGTATTACTTTGTGAAATGGCCAAGCGGCAAAAGTAATTTTTATTTTAGAATCTGAATATGAAGAAATTTCAGATTCTGATAAATTTTAGATTCTAATATATAATATTAAAATTTAAATAATACTTAAGTATATAAATATATAATACTGCCACCTAATTGTACATTATTTTTTTTTGCTTATTTAAAGAGAGCATATTTTTTTCCAGGAAAAGTTGTTATTAAATCAACGGTGTTTCTTAATATCACAGACATCTTAGAAACAAGAAAATATAATAATATTTTTTCAATCATTATCTCAAATTCCTCTCCTAGAGTATGTCACTGGGAATTTGATTGAAATGATGTTAAAACTATAAATTAATACTGGGATATTTATATTAATGCATTATTTAATCTCAGAATATAAAATCTGCCATTGATCTACGGTATTGTATTATACTAGGGTACTTCAAAAATTTCATAATCTCTAGGTGACTATGATGAGGAATATATATATATATATATATATATATATATTTTTTTTTTGATTGGTAAGGGGATCACACCCCTCATCTCGGTGTGGTCTGCACCACGCTCAGCCAGTGAGCGCACTGGCCATACCTATATAGGATCCGAACCGGCACGCTTGGTGCTACCAGCCCCATGCTCTCCCTAGTGAGCCACGGGGCCGACCCATATTTTTTAAGAAGTGAAAAAGTTCAAGGGAAGATCTGTATTATCTTTTTATTTAACTTTTCCATGAACTTTCTGAAGGACCTTCTATTCACAGGCAAAATACTAAAGATGCCAATATAACTCTCTAAGGCTGAACACATGGCCTCAGATTCTAAGATTAGCACTAGCCATGAGGGTAAGGAATTGGATATTGTCAGCGAATGCCTCAAATCACCCAGGGAGGCAATGACAGAGCCGTTACTTAGACTTGGTCTGGCTCCCGGGCCAAAGTTCCTGTCACTACACATACTGGGTGATCATTCCATCATCAAGCTGTCTCTGAAGTAGAATGACAGTGTCAGTACAGCTGGGTCAGAGACTGGCCTAAATACAATTTTGAAAGTGGCAAAGATTATTTAACAAAACACAGTCAGTGTCATTTTCCCCCTGTGATGTGTCACATTTCAGGACCTTCTTGGAGCACACTGCTACCTGGAGGAAGTTTTTAACCAGAAACCAGTGCTGATCCCCAGACAACCATGGGGTACTACATCCACAAGACCACATAGCCTCAAATTTACTGGTTGCAATACAGCATATTTCACCATTGCCAAAGAGTTGCTCTAGGTTGCTCTAGGCTGAGACAAGGTCCAGGCGAGAGGAGAGAGAGAGAGAGAGAGAGAGAGAGAGAGAGAGAGAGAGAGAGAGAGAG
>NW_007780301.1:2737-3099 GCF_000696425.1 Galeopterus variegatus
AGACATTTCTCCAAAGAAGACATACACATAGCCAACAGGTATATGCAAAAATATTCAACATCACTAATCATTAGGGACGTGCAAATCAAAGCCATAATGAGATATCACCTCACACATGTTAGAATAGCTATTATCAAAAAAGGCAAAAAATTTCTTGATTTCTTTTTCTGCATGTTCACTCCTGGAGTATAGAAACGCTACTGATTTGTGTGTGCAGGTTTTGTATCCTGCAAATTTGCTGAAATCATTTACCAACTCCGAGAGATTTTTTTGCAGAGGCTTTAGGCAGTTCAATGTACAAGATCATGTCATCCACAAACAGGGACAGTTTGGCTTCATCTTTTCCAGGCTGGATGCCCTTT
>NW_007780302.1:0-445 GCF_000696425.1 Galeopterus variegatus
AGAAGGCTGGCTGGGGACAGCGAGGGACCAGAAAAGCCTCCCAAGGCCAGAGGGATGCAGCTGAGCAGGAGTCGGAGGCTTCCAGAGCCCGAGGACCAAGTGCAAACAGAAGGTGCCGAGAGAAAGTTTATGTGGTTTCAAGTAGCTGCAGTACGTGGTAATCTTCTCTGCATTTAAGCTGGGACTAAAACCTACAGACATCTCTGAGGTGAAGTGGACACAGATCGCCCCTGGTGCCCGCCAGAGCACGGCGGTGGAGGAAGGACACACTCCAGGAGTGACAGGAACCGCAGGAGGGAAAGCGGCAGAGGCTGAGTCCCCAGAGCCACGCCCTGCTCGGGGTGGTGGCCAGGGTCTGCAGGGCCACTCCCTGCTCGGGGTGGTGGCCAGGGTCCGCAGGTGCCACTCCCTGCTCGGGGTGGTGGCCAGGGTCCGCAGGGCCACT
>NW_007780302.1:2448-3099 GCF_000696425.1 Galeopterus variegatus
AACATAATTTTTTCTGATTTTTAAGATTCAGGCAATGTTCTAAAATAGGAGGTGAATCCTTGAAACTTTGCCAGGGGTAGCTAACAGAAGAGGGCTGGTAGGCACCACCTAGCCCAGGAAGATGCATCCACGTGGAATCTTCCGAGACTCTGGCGCAGGGCTGTCGCAGCCAGGGCGAGGTGCTGGCCGTCCCATGACACGGGGGCTCTCTCTTGTCTTGGGCAGAGCCTCACGCAGGAAGCAAACCGGTTGCTCTGCACAGGGTACTAAGATTTTCAGTATTTGTTATGAACAAGTGAGCTGAAATAAAAGGCCAACTTTATATTTTGGAAGGCTTCTCAGTTAAACTGTTGGTGGGTGGCTTGAGCGGTGCTGTGTTCCTGTCCACGCCACCTGGAAACAGCCAGATTTCATGAAGAGTCCAGAAGCATCCTACCCCTCCTGGCTACACAGAAATAGGGTTCCTGATAGGAAAGGCTATCGACACGGTTAAGACCCCATCGATCACCAAACATTAGAAATAACCCACGATTCAGTACCTTGGCTTCACAGCCTCTGATGGTGCGATCCACGTCCAAATCAGCTCAGATGTCCTCGTTAAGTGAGTTTCCTCTGGTGTTTCACGCTGTCTTCTAAAGCCCACTTCCCACC
>NW_007780303.1:0-1237 GCF_000696425.1 Galeopterus variegatus
GATACTGTATGGTTGAGTGTCTCCAATGAATGTTTACTATGAATTTCCTTCCGCTTTATTATTGTGAAAAAACATTTGATAATTAAGTATATGTGGATGAATAAATAATTCTTTTATGATAACATTTTTGGATGAACAAGCATTTTTAAATGAAATCGGCCTGTTATTTCCAGCGTGTTCAGATGCAAACTAGGGTGAATGTTGCATCAATCAGCTCTCACTCTTAAGGAGTATCTGTATTTCACATTACATCTTTTCAGTTACTTGAAGTGAGAAAGGCTGAATTTTGAGTGAAGATTGGGTAGAAACTTCAACTGAAACATGAACTTTTTATTTTATAAAATACATGTGCCACCCCTATAAGATGCAAGTTTGACATTATAGTAAAGGTCACTTTAAATCAGGTCAGCCTAGCCTGAACATATCACCTAAAAGACTCACTGACCTAAAGGGAGGGTGGAGCCTCTAAAGAAAAAATTGTTTTTCCAAATGGAAAGAAGAATAAATGAAGGAATGAACGCCATGGTTGTGAATGAAGGCTCCATGGTATAACATAAAGAGTCCAAGATCTGCGCTAATGCAGGCCTGCGTCACATTTCTAACTCTGTCACTTACTAGCTGTGTGACCTCAAATAACTTCTCAGACTCCTTAAACTCTCTAAGAATGTTCTAGAAAACCTATGGATAAATAGGGTCTATGTAGGATCAATCTCTCTAAAGATGACACAAAAAACAGAAAACATAAAAAAAAAACCCAAATAGGTAGATTTGATTATATATATTAAAAATTTAAATATATTTTCATGCTAAAACAATTATTAATACACTTAAATAAGCAAATACCTGTGTCACAGGATAATCTAATCCTATTAAATACCTTTATCCAACTATCAGGGAAAGATCTACCTTTTCATAGGAAAGGGGGTGAACTATTTCCTTTAACAAATATTTTTGCAGTGTTTGGAGAAGGGGATGGGAGTTTTCTGCTTCCTCTCCTGGCATTACTACCTCTATGGATAAGAGAAAGGGAACATTTTTTTCTCTGTTTCTATACCTCCAGCCATACTTCCCTTACAAGCTCTGCCATAAGTATTAAGGAACCAAGAATTTGATTTATGGGACCATATTTTATGAATGGGGAAGGTGACTGTTAGTTATAGTTCAGGACCCACAGATGCCGTTCCTTCCCCCGCCTCCCCCCCTCACTGGCTGAGCGTGGTGCAGACCACACCGTGCC
>NW_007780303.1:2327-3099 GCF_000696425.1 Galeopterus variegatus
AAGAACAAACACATCAGTTCTCTAAAATACATTTTCTATTGTGCTTTTAATACTTGAATTTTAAACACATCCCAAAAGTCATATGGGGAAGTGGATCATTATCCACATAGTTTTTGATTAGGCTTGATTACCATTAGCAGCACTTCCCAATGCTGGTAGGAAACTGAACAACACTGATAACAAGCTACACACCCTGAAGTGGGACAGAGACCAGAAGAGGAACATTCACCTAATATCAGTTTGCATTGACGTGACTATATTAACCACTATCAATAAGAAATGTCAAGGGACAAGTGTTTGGGAGTAAAGCGAACCAACCTCCCACGTAAGGAAAAAGTACACTGAAGGCAATCCGCTTTCTGAGTCTTTGCCATTAAAGGTTCACTGTGAACTTTAGAATTTGAGATCAGCAAAGGCTGTACCTACACCATACTTTTCTCTCTCCCCTTGCCAGGCTGGCATGGGAACCTACATGTGCAACCTCCAGCTTATGCACTTAGGGTGGTGGCCCCTGCTGTCCTGCTGCATTGCTCTAGTTGTGACCAAAGAGAAGAGGGTTGAAGGCAAGGCAGACCCCAGCCAGTGCAAGGACTTGCATTTTTATAGTCACTGCCCTTCCTATAGTGAAAACAAAAATGTATAATTTCTCATGATTAGTCCCTAGGGTAAAAACCAAGAACTATTTAACTCCATCAACCACAGGCTATGATCCTTTATCCACAAGAATATAGAAGTCAGATATTCCAAAAGGGCTTCCCACAGCAATAAGGTT
>NW_007780304.1:0-573 GCF_000696425.1 Galeopterus variegatus
TTTTTTTTTTTTTTTTTTTTTTTTTTTTCCTATTTATTTCATATTCTTTTACCCATTAGAATGCAAGCATTTTAGAGTTAGGGATTTTGATGTTTCAGAGCTTTCACACCAACACTTTTATTTTTTTTTATTTTTTGAATGTTTTGTTTTGCTTTTATGGGTTACGAATATTCATAGGATACAAAGCAAATTGTCACCACTCGTGCCTAAGATGTGATGGCCAGATACATACAAATTGTGATTATACCCTGTGCCTCCACCCAATTATCCCCTCAATTATCCCCGACCTCCCTCCACATCCCCCTTTCCCCATTCCACTTCACACCAATGCTTTTAAATGTGCATACTGGATGGGAAATAATTATGATTTAGAGTAAGTAATGAAGTATTTTCAATAACATTGAAGTTTATTTATAATTTAAATACATTCTTTTTTTCCTGTATTCACTTTTTGATGGTAATTTTGCATCCTAGCCAAATAATACTTATTCTAAAAAGGAAAAAAAAAAAAAGGTGATGCATGTGTAAGTGTATTCACACATATACATATATTTTATATTTATTTATTTTAAA
>NW_007780304.1:1719-3099 GCF_000696425.1 Galeopterus variegatus
TGTATTGGTTTGCCAGGGCTTCCATAACAAAATGCCAGTGACTGGGTGACTTAAACAACAGGAATATATTTTCTCACAGTTCTTAAGCTACAAGTTCAAAGTCAGGTAATTGGCAGGTTTGTATATTCTAAGGCCTCTCCTTGGCTTACAGGTGTCCTGCTTCTCCCTGTGGCCTCACATGGTCTTTCCTCTACATATGCACTTCCTTGGTATACCGGTGTCCAAATTTCCTCCTTTTATGAAGACCTCAGACATACTGGGTTAGTGCCCACCCTAATGGCCTCCTTTTAACTTAATTACCTCTTTAAAGACCCTGTCTCCAAATACAATCACATTCTTAGGTACTGGGGGTTAGGGCTTCAATATGCATTTGGTAAGGGACTCACTTCAGCTCATAGCATTCTATTACAGAACAAAGAAAAAAAAATATCTAGTCATCTCATGTCTAGTCATCTCAGTGTATAGAACAAGATAGAAAATATGTATTTAGTGTCATAGCAATTGTTTGCCTTGAAGTTTAAAAATTTTAGGCAGATTTTCCTAACATAAAGAGACAGACACCAATCACGCCAAAGACAATTTTAACAGGTCAAGCAGAAGGCACTTCACCAGCAAAATTGAGAACAGATTATGAATTTGAAATGATTATTACTTAATGATATTATTATAGGTAATTAAAAGACTCTGGGGTAAAAAGAAAAAAAAGTTCCAATTCTTTTATATTTGATTCATATCTGATTCCTTGAAATTCTGAACCATTTACCAGAAAATGCTTCTATTATTTAAGAAGTCTCCAGCAATTTATTGGTAATAATCAACAAATTGTGAAATCACTATAATATCAATTGCTTCATTCAACAACTAGATTACTCTAGTATTAATTTCCTACCTGTTATGTGCCAAGAATTGTGCTGGGTGGTGAAAATAGAGCCGTAAAATCATGACGACGTTTCTGCTCTACTCACCTAAATGTACTCTTGTACGGCGGTGGGGAAAAGCATTTAAACAAATAGTTAAGGAAAAATCATAACGTCTGCCAGTGTTAAGTGTTGTAAAGAACTATACAAATGACAGATTGTAAAAGATGTAACAAAGGCAGTGCTAGTTTATATAGGGTAGTCATGGAAGTACCCCAAATGCAGAAGCATTTGAATAGAGATCTATCCACAGGCAGTAAGAATGTGGTGTGAATATCTGGAGAAAAGAGCATCACAAAGAAAAAGAAGAGCAATTGTTTAGCTTCTGAGGCAGGGTGTTATAGGCAGGTCTGAGGAATAATGAGACGCCAGTCATATTTAACAGAGTAAGAAGAAAGAGGATTGCAAGACATGATATTGCAAAGATAGCCAGGGACTGCATCTTAAGTGACAATAGAGGCCT
>NW_007780305.1:0-541 GCF_000696425.1 Galeopterus variegatus
CATTCTTGGCAGAGTCTGTGTTCACCAGGCCCTCAGGGCTGCACCCAAGCCATGCTTGACCGGCCATCATAGTTTCGGCAATCATACTTTGCAACTGGAAGCCAAGTGCCTGAGATAGACCACTTGGAGTTGAGATCAGACCATGGGGTTTCTCCTGCTTTCAAGCAAATGGGAGGCCATGCTTGCTGGGTTTCCTGTCAGATAGTTGGCCAAGGTTATAGTTTTACTCTCAATTCCTTTATATATGAGGAATTTCTGTGACTTTTCCAGTTCATAGGCAATGAGCACAAGACCACTTCTCTAATAGACCACAGACCTCAAACTTCCAAAATGGGTAGCTTTTTGTTTTTCATTAGAGTGGCATTAGTGGTGATATTAGCTGCCAAGTTCTGTAGAATATAGAGCATCACTCATTTAGTACTTGGCAGGCCACTCTGATGTCATTTGTGGTGTTTGTCCCCAGAAACTCAGGATAATGGATTCGGCCTTTGACTCACTTTGACAAGCCGATGGAATTTTTTTTTTTTTTTTTTTTTTTTTT
>NW_007780305.1:1872-3099 GCF_000696425.1 Galeopterus variegatus
CCGAGTGCGCCACCGGGCCGGCCCAATGAGTCCTAACTTTTATCATTTCTATTTGGCCAGGGTGTTGACTGGGAAGACTTTGTGTGTGGACTTGGTTCCCCAAGGGGACCCAGTGGGGAATCATATTTGTTTGGATAGTCATAGCAAGAAGGATTGAGAAGAGGCTTTCCATAAACCAGCCCAGTGTTACTGTGTGTGGTGTCTCTGGTTCTGAAAGGGTTTGGATGTTTAAAAAAAATTTTTGTATGAATATTTCAAAACAAACTCACTAGAATTAATTGTGCTCAAGGACCATTATGGGTCACTGCCAGGTTTGGCACAAGCAGGTCCAGCTTCCTCGGTAGGGCCCACATTTGGTTTAATGTTCTGCTGTCGGCATTTTGAAATTCCTAATAATTTTTGAGCAAGGGGCCCTGCATTGTAATTTTGCACTCAGGTCTTTAAGTTATGTAGCCAGTCCTGGGCATAATCCAGTGTGGAAAGAGAGTAACAACCAGAGTACAAGGACTCTAAAGATTTGGGGGGTTATATCTGAGTCTGTAAACGGTACAATGGATTTTAATAGATGTTCTATCCATTAATTAAGGTTGTATAACTGTACTTCATGGTAGCCAGTTTTACCATACAGCCAGTTAGGGACAGAACTAAAGTCAAACACAGGGCAGTTAGTGGTGGTTCTCCAAGCAAGTCTTATCTCTTGTTCCCACCCCCCACCCCTCACCCCCTCAACCCATCCTTTGAGATCTAGAGCCCAGGAGATGACAAGGACATAGCCCTGCCATGTGGTGCTAAATGAGTGTCCTGTGGGAGGTAGAACAGGCTTGCAGGCTGGGCTTTTCTGGGCATAGGATTGGCAAATTACTGGGATAAGGGATGCTTCTTGCCTAGCTTCAGGAGGAAGTTGTCTGGAGCTGTGACAGTTTGGAGAGGCCTGCTGGAATCCTTTCCCCACTCCATTGGGCATGGGGGTAAGGCAAGGTTAGCCAGAGGCCTGGTCCCAGCAGTCAGTTCCCACACACAGGCCTGTCTTTCCTATCAGCTATAATTCAGGCTCTCTGTGCCTTCACTTCAGATTGTTTACAAAGGGAATTTTTTATTCTTATGTCATTAAAGTTAATGAATACACGTAATTTTCTACTTTTTAATCTTTACGTGTAACAATTTATCCACATGAATGTTGCTTCCTCAGTTGTCTTAGTCTGTTCAGGCTACTATAACAAAATATCA
>NW_007780306.1:0-975 GCF_000696425.1 Galeopterus variegatus
TCATAAATGGTCAAGCAGATGGGTTTTGTGATAAAAATAGACAAATAATAGCACCATGGTTAATTGGGAACAGACTCAGTTTTCTCACTTATAAAATAAAGATATTGATGCTGACATCAGAGATGTAGTAAAGCCTAAATAAAATACTGTGTGTAATATAGATGAAGGGTTCAGTAAACGGTATGTATTGTTATTATTAACACAGTTATAACAAACATTGTGTGTTTACTATGTTTCAGGCATCATTCTTAGTACTTTATAGATATCAGCTCAACAACCTCTCAACTATACCATGAGGAAGGCACTATTAATTATCAACATTATTTAATAGTCCAGGAAAAAACACAGATGTTGATGATTTGGATCAAAGAGTTATCAATAGTAACAATTTTCTATTATTAATTATATAACTATTAGCATTAATTGTATCTATTTAATTATTAGTAATATCATTTCTTAGATGGTAAAGCACTACTTCCCCCCTCACACCACATGATCTTATTTAGTCATGTAAAGTCTGTGAGACAAAGCTGGTACATTCTACCTAGCACCCCTTGGAGAAAGTGCCACAGCAACTTCTTGTCAACTGGTCATCTGAATCTCACAAAATGATCTTTCCCACCATCATACATCTCCAAATATTAGAAAGTTCTTTCTTCTGTCTAACTGAAACACACCTTCCTGTCATCTCCATTCAGAGCTACATTACCTCTGTTTAATCCCTTTTCCACTTGATGTCACTTTTAATATTTTAAAATAGTGATCCCATCTCCCTGAGTCTCCTTCCCCTCAAGCCACATGTTCTCAGTGTCTTCAACTGTTATTGAGCTATCCAATATTCTGGCCACACTGTTCTGGACACATTCCAGTTAGTTGTGCCCCCTTCATTTGAGATAAGCCAGACTGAGAGTAAAAGTCTGGGTGGGTACTGTGTGCTGAGAGAAGAGAGAGGGCCAGGCCATTTACCAGATGTGT
>NW_007780306.1:2702-3099 GCF_000696425.1 Galeopterus variegatus
TGTGGTGCCTGATCTGTGTCTTAAGAGATAAATTAGTGTTAGCCCAATTGGGTTTTATTGAGCAAACAAAAAAATCACATAATATAAATATTTCCCAATAAATGTTTTCAAAATGCTGCCTTCATAGTATGACTTTCTCTAGAGAGCAGTTTCTCATTCAATGTGAAAATGCCACTTTCACCTTGCAGGGACAGATCAGTGGTTTTACTTCTACAAACATATCTGCTGGCTACCAACAGTCATTTCTCATTTACAGAGAAGGTCAGCAAATTTGGAACACTGGCCTTTTTGTGAAAGTGAAATGCATTCTGTCTTTATTCTTCTGCAGCCCCTTTGGAAACTTTACCATGAGATCATTTCTACAAAAAAAAAAAAAAAAAAAAAAAAAAAAAAAAAA
>NW_007780307.1:0-526 GCF_000696425.1 Galeopterus variegatus
TGGAAAAGAGCAGGAAAAAATAAACACTTGTCACACTGCCTTGATAAGGATTGCACAAGTATGTATATGGCAGATATCCGTACTCTAAAACACATTGTATGCCTCTCAGCGCTTCTCCACATTAAATTCTGTCAATGCCTTTTACCTTACTGTAAACGTTACACTTCCCATGTCTTAATATTATGATATTTATTGGAGTCTGTGTTGACAGGGAGAAGTTTTCGTAGGTTTCCCTGACATTATCCTTATCCTTTATGTTTATTAGCATCCATACTGGTCAATATTCCTTTCACCATGAAATGTCTAGGGAAAGCCTAACATATCAATTGAGGACTCATCTCTTCATAAGCAGAGGCTAATAAAGAGAATTGAAGTGGCTATGTAGAAGAGAGGCAGCTTAAAAACCAAAAAAAAAGTTGTTAATCCATTATTATTATTATTATTATTATTTGGTTTCTAAAGATCTTTTTTTGAATATGATGAAACTTTTTAGAATAAATCTGGGTGATAGGTGATTCTTCTGTAC
>NW_007780307.1:2183-3099 GCF_000696425.1 Galeopterus variegatus
TCCAGGAGTTTCCGACCGAGTCCCATTCCTCACCTCCTCATCCACAAATTCACAAAGATGTTGCGTCGGGAATCCCAATCAGATATTACCCATCCCAATCCAGCGACTGTTTAGAAAGAAGGAAAGGAGGAGGAAAACTGAAACCACCACTGTAATACCTTGTAGTTTTCCATTTCTGTGTGATATTACCTCTTCTGCTTCCTCCTGCTTCCTCTGTTTACCTCTCTGTCCCTTCTCCTTTTTCCTATAAGCTATTTCTCATCATGTGGTTATATGCCAATTGAGATTTTGAAAGAAAGAAAAAAAGAAACAAAAGCTTTGTACGCTGGTCCTCCTTTTAGGACAAGGTTTACAAAAACAATGACTCCTGAGCTGAGATCATGTGTAGGAGAAACAGCCTGACAGGACCATTTTGCAGAATTGCAACACCCTTGGGATGGTCTGAGCTTAGCCGTATGTGGTTATCGCTCCTAAAAATAGTTTCTTTTGTCAATAAAATTGGAGAATGCTGATAAAGTCATCTGAAAGGGCTGAAAGAGGAAAACTCATAAATTACAGCATTCCATTATCTAACACAGCCCCAAAAATGCATATTGGGAAATAGCAAGAATTACCCAAGCTCTGTGATGTGAAAGGGTAGGAAGCTTCCATCCTTTCCTCTGCAGTCAAGAAGGGGGCTTGAAATAAACTCTGATCTCTAAATCCACTCTGATCTCTCCAGTTCCCATGTATCTTTTCCTCATCTTAGATGAAAAGAAACTTGAAGTGAAGGAAAGCCCAGGCATGTCTGCCAGAAGCTCAGAGCAGGGGAAAACTTGGTCAAGACAATAATCTCTGCTCCCCTTGTATTTGTTTTTTGTAGGGATCTCAACAAACACAAATGATTCTGCTCCTTTTCCTTCCTTCTTCTTTTTTT
>NW_007780308.1:0-411 GCF_000696425.1 Galeopterus variegatus
GTCCTGTTTGTTTATTTTTTTCTTTTCTGCTTATGCTTTTGGGCTCATGTTCATAAAGCCCATGCCCTGACATAATGGCTGAAGTGTTTCACCTATATTTTCCCTTAGTAATGTTATGGTTTTGGGTCTTATACCTAGGTCTTTAATACATTTTGAGATGATTTTAGTGTATGGTGAGAGGTGCATATCAAATTTCATTCTTCTGCATATGGATATCCAGTTTTTCCAGCACCACTTGTCGCAGAGGCAATCTTTTCCCCAATGTAGATTTTTGTTGCCTTTGTCCAATATCAGATGGCTATAAACCTGAGGAGTGATTTCTGAGTTCTCTATTGTACTCCACTGCTCTAAATGTCTATTTTTATACCAGTGCCATGCTGTTTTGGTTACAACAGCTTTGTAGTATAATTT
>NW_007780308.1:2347-3098 GCF_000696425.1 Galeopterus variegatus
TTGGTATTAACTCCTCTTTAAAAGTTTGATAGAATTCAGCTGTAAAGCTATCTGGACCCGGTTTTTTTTTTTGTTGGAAGATTGCTAATTACCGCTTCAATCTCCTTTCTTGTTATTGGTCTGTTCAGCTTTTCTATTTCTTCTTAGTTCAGTCTTGGTAATTATATGTGTCTAGAAACTTATCCATATCTTCCAGATTTTCAAATTTGTTGTCATACAGTTGTCTATAATAGTCTCTAAAGATTCTTTGTATTTCTGTGGTATCAGTTGTAATGTCTCCCTTTTCATTTCTGATTTTTGTTATTCGTGTGTTCTCTGTTCTTTTTTTTGGTTAATCTAGGTATTGGTGTGTCTATTTTGCTTATCTTCTTGAAAAACCAACTTTTAGTTTTGTTAATCTTTTCTATTGTTTTTTGGGTCTCTATTTCATTTAGTTCTGATCTGATTTTAATTATTTCTTTCCATCTACTGCCTTTAGGTTTGGATTGTGGCTGTTTCTCAAGTTCTTTAAGGCATAGTGTTAGGTCATTTATTTGGAGTCTTTCCATTTTTTTGATATAAAGATTTACTGCAATAAATTTGCCTCTTAGTATTGCTTTTGCAGTATTCTAGAGGTTTTGGTATGATGTATCTTTATTTTCATTACTTTCTATAAATTTTTTGATTTCCTGTTTAATTTCTTCTTGGACCCATAGGTCATTCCAGAGCCTATTATATATTTTCCATGTATTTGTATATATTCCACCATTTT
>NW_007780309.1:0-266 GCF_000696425.1 Galeopterus variegatus
CTTGGTTCATGGAAGGCACTCAATGAATGCCTGTTGAATGTGTGAGTGAGTGGATAAGCACATGAACAGAGCTCCTAATCAGGCGTCAGGAAATCTATCTTTCTGGTTCTGCTCTGTCTCACGTTCTGTCTCTGACTTGTTATGGTGCCGACTTTCTGAACAGGACAGTTAGCTGTCATTGAGGCAGTCTGTAAGTATCAGGCTACCATGGCAGGTGTTGACTGCTGTGTGCTACTTCACATGCAGAGAGGCACTCCCGACCCCAG
>NW_007780309.1:2286-3098 GCF_000696425.1 Galeopterus variegatus
TTAGCTATGAGTTAGACAATGCTGTGGTGTGCTGTGTTACCTTCAGCAAATAATTGAATTTTTCTGATATTCCATTTCTGCCTTTGGAAAAAGGGAATAATGGAACATGATTCATAAGGTTGTTTACACATTAAACAACACATAGAAAGTACTGAGCATGCAATAGTCATTCAATTAGTAATGGTTTATTTCTCATCTCATACCCTCTAAAACTTCATCCTCTGTACAAATCAATCACTCGTTTGCCTATATTTATCTATACGAGGTTCCAGCTAGGGAGCAGCCCAGTGACAAGTGTCAAAAGTGAAATAATTTGGTGAAGTTATATGATAACATTTACATGACATTTATTGGCTCCGGGTTACACTGCTCATGACCCTTCATTTTAATAATGAGCAGAAGGTATGGTCAGAAAGTTTTATAACAAGCAACGTGCATAGGAATGCACTGTGCTGGTGTGAGTTAAGTACTTTGCCTCATTACCAGCTAACGTGACAATAATACCATGCAGGGCCCATCGTTACTGCCTTGGAAAGTCATTACTTCCATGGAAATAACTGGAGACATTATGGGACATGGATACACCTCGTGGGAAATTGCAGGGGATCTCCTGTAATTAACATGAGCCACGAGTGCACAAAGTAAATAAGCAACACAATTATGATTTTTCCAGCCGTGAGCAGGTATTAGGGATTTTCCTTTGATCTACTTTGCTTTGGGAACTGGCTCCTTGCCATGCTCTAGCTCTGTATTCCCTTTTGAATTCTACATTTTAGTACTTTTTCTAGATCATAAAGTCATTTGATGCTGTG
>NW_007780310.1:0-784 GCF_000696425.1 Galeopterus variegatus
CTACCAGTGGACAATGTCTCCAGGAGAGCACCATTACCTCTTTACTGTCCTGAAGTTGGAGGCTATGTTTCTACATCAGATGTAGGCTCCTGGACCTTTGTGTAGAGTCCCCAGATTCAAGGCTAACAGTGGCAGTGAGCGCCTAACTACTCTCGGCTGACCCAGGCTATAGCGCCTAAATACTCTCGGCAGACCCGGGCTAGGATGAGACCCTGGGGACCGCATAGTCTGAGACAGCCATGTCGGTTTAATGCAAGTGCTCAGCAGAAAGAGAGAAGGGCAAGATTGGCTGAGAGAGAGAGCGAGAGAGAAAGAGAGAGAGAGAGAGAGAGAGAGAGAGAGAGAGAGAGAGAGAGAGAGAGAAAGAGAAATACCCTCTTTATTTAACTCTTCCTTCTTTCATAATATTTTACTTCTTCCTAACCCTCTGTTTTCCTACACCATGACTATGACTCTCTTCCCTCATAAACAGCGGAGAGGGCCTCCTTGCCTAGAGCTGGCATTTTGCCTGGTCCTAGTCCTTGACCAGGGATCCAAAATCAGAAGGCTGACCTAGGGCTTTTTTCTGTAGTTGTATAAAACTAATCAATACCAAGCCTCATAACAGAGTTTCAAAGCATGCATAGAATGTCTCCTTAAAAGAAATATAATGCATTTGCACTCAAATTTGACCCTAACATTTTGCAGCAAACAATGGTTTTCCCATTTAGAACCTCCAAACTACCCAAGAAGTCCCATTCAATCAGGACTATGACACAACACTAGGGAATATATGAGCACATGG
>NW_007780310.1:2774-3098 GCF_000696425.1 Galeopterus variegatus
CCCTGTTTCTCAAACTATCCCTTGCTAAATTACCTGCTGGAGAAGTTTTTCAAAAACTTGATAACTGTTTCCCACTTTAGTGAGACTTAGGAAAATATTTAACAGAAGTCATTGCCAAACATGGTGTTCATAAGAAGAAAAAGCAAGTTACTTACGTGGTTCTACCTGCAGATAGGTTCCTTTGCCAAAGATCAGTGGTTGGTCTACACGGCTGATACACCTAATCCAAAAACTACCTTGTTTTTCTCTTTAGGCAACGCTGCCCCTAGTTGCCAAGTCACATGATACCCATTGGATGGGATTTTCTGTCCCGTCTGGCCTAAC
>NW_007780311.1:0-3098 GCF_000696425.1 Galeopterus variegatus
AATTCTCCTTCTTTCCCTGTAATGCTTCATTCAAGGCAGAAGTCTAAGGGGCTAAGGGTTTTGTGTGACATCTCAGTTCTTCATCTCCATCCTAATTTTAAGTCACCAGGACACAGCCACTTCACAGTCTTCATAGAGTGGGTTTTTTTTTTTTCTCCTTTTTGTCTTTTTTCGTGACCGGTAACGGGATCGCAACCCTAAGTGTCGCGCCCGTACCGCGACCGGCAACAGGATCGCAACCCTCGGTGTCGCGTCCACACCGTGCGCAACCAGTGAGCGGACCGGTCGCTATATGGGATCTGAACCCTTGGTGGGAGCGCCGCCATGCTCCCAAGCGCCGCACTCTACCGAGTGTGCCACCAGGCCGGCCTATAGAGTTGGGTTTTTAAAATTGCATGGACCGTTTTGGGAATACGCGCGTGTATGTTTCTTCTTTTTAGCTGACTCAACACTTTGTTGAAAGTGCAGCATTCCCATAATCTGGGAAAATGTATGTATCATTTGACTTAAAACTTAATACTTTTATTATTCATTATTTTATTTTTATGTTTTTGTTTTTATACTTCTGAATGGAAGGTAATCTTCTAACATTTTTAAATCAAAATTTCTTTGGGCTATTAAGATAAGGCAGAAAAATGTTTTAAAACAAAAATATTCTTGAAAGAATTCTTATGAAATATTAGCTTTGTCTTAAAGATGCCTCAACAAATATGTTTCTAAAATGTATGCAATTAAATAAACGATTACCTGATAATATCAGTTTTCACCTCAGTATATCTTGATATATTAAACAATAAATGAAGCAGTAATGATAGAGGACCTACCAGTTTCTAGGTGTTATGGTTAAAAGTAACATAGGCTTATGATATTGGAAGCAAAACAATTTAATGATTTAACCATAAGATGCAGATATGAATCTCCATTTTCAAATATTGACGATATGATATTGTATTATGTACTGGCTAAGATTTAACTCTGTATTTCAGGAAAGCATTGTGCTATAAGGACACCTCTTGAAGAGAAAAACAATTAGTGATTTGTATTCTAAGAAGTGTGACCAGAACACCTACCTACAAAAAATATTTGCCAGGGAAACAGAAGTGAAGCTCTCAGAAAATAATTCAAAAGGCAGTAACCCACTGTAAGAGAAAGCCAGAATATCATATCATATCTGAGGAAGTTGAGGCTTCCATGAAATGTCATAAACTTAAAAAAAAAAAAAATTGGAATCTGAAGTAATAAATGAAGGAATTTTGACATAACCCCCCCAAAAAAAAAAAAATAAAAAAAAATTGGTCCCTTTCTAGTAAGTAAAATAACAACAATCACTGTAGCATCTTCAGTACGTATTAGAGGGAATGCTAGATTGCTATGAGCTGGGAAATGCCCTAGGCTTGGTCCCTTTCTAGTAAGTAAAATAACAACAATCACTGCAGCATCTTCAGTACGTATTAGAGGGAATGCTAGATTGCTATGAGCTGGGAAATGCCCTAGGCATCCTTTAGTCCAGGGATTTTGACACACTTTTGAAGTTTTTATATATGTTTTTTAAAATATGAGAACACTTTTCCACCTTTTTCCCCCTAATGAACGCTTCCATGGCAGCCCAATACATAACATGTAGGAAAGAATTTCTGTGGTTGAAGAAGAGGGTTGAGGGGAGGGCAGCGTAGGGGGATTTTCCACCTGCTAGTTTCCTGTTAACCCAGGCCAGCAACAGAATTGAGGCCCACTCATGAGAAAGTTTTTCTTCCTGACTTTCTAAAAGTGACGATTTGTACACGGATACGCTGTGCTCAGGTGGAGATTAATTGGGGGTGGAAGGGTCATTCCTTTTCGCACTCTTCTCCTGGTTCATTGCTTGGTGGACAAGTCATTTTTTCCTTTTTTATCTTTTTTTCTTAATCTATATTATGGAGATAAGATCTCCTGATTTTCTCACTAAAATGCTGAATGAATGAATTCCTAAAGATAGATGGGTTAAAATAAAGTCTTTCTGTTTGGACTCTAGATTGGCACCCAGACTTTGGAATAAGAATGACCCATTCACTTGGTGTGTTTCATGAGCGAGATATGCAATCCCTTAGAACCTCAGTGCCCTCCCTGTTTTTTAAAAAAGTTGGTGGCAATGACTCTTTACAAGCTACAAATCTTATAGTAGATCATGTATATAAAGCCTGTAATTTAGTGCCTGGTACATGGTAAGTGTTCAGCATAACATGATGATTAAGAGAACAAGCTACTCCTTGGGTTCAAATACTGGCCTTACTACTCATTGGCTCGATGCCTGTGGGCAAGTTACTTATTCACTCTGAACTTCACCTTTCTCACCTATAAAAAGGATATAATTATACCACTTACCTTATAGGATGGTTATAAGGGTTAAATGAGATATAAATATGCTTAGCACATTTATTCTTGTCACTTGGCACTACCTCTAAAAACACAGTGTAAGAAAACAATCATGGCTGTTCCCAACTATTTATTGTCTGGAATTTTTATCTAATTGTTTAAAATTATAAAACAGAAAAACAGTAAATGTATAAGAATAGAAGACTGATTAAATAAAACACAACTCATTCATAAGATGGGATAATTTGCAAACATCAAAATAGTAACGTAGAAAATTATTTGATGACGTGGAAAAATATAAATTTTTTTATATATTGTTAAATTTAAAAATTAAATTGCAAAATAATAAATCATATTAGTGTTTTATTCACCATGTGGTTGAGGAAGTCATTTTCTGCTCTTTTTGCTGTTGTTTCTACTTAGATATATACGTATATTTTGGGGGGGATCTGAACCCTTGACCTTGGTGTTACAACACCGTACTCTAACCAACTGAGCTAACCAGACTACTTTTAATTTCTAAACGTATTTATACTGCTATTTCTTGATTTTTCGATTTTTGACGTGTTTTACTGTCTTCCTAGCATGGAAGTTGAGAATTTAGCACTCCTTTACCCTGCGATACATGCTTCCCTTTCTCTCGTCATTGCAATTTCATGATTTATGATTCAATCAATATTCAATATTTACATTTTTACAACTGTGTTTCTAGTTGAACTGCAGTGTGCTGTGATTGTTTTCTTTCT
>NW_007780312.1:0-1054 GCF_000696425.1 Galeopterus variegatus
TGTCGCCTGCACCGCGGTCAGCCAGTGAGTGCATCGGCCATCCCTATATAGGGCCGTAACCCGCAGCCAAGGGGCTCCCAGCGCCACACTCTCCCAAGTGATCCACGGGGTCGACTCCTGTTTTGTTCTTGATCCCTAGGAAAGGTGCCATGACAGATGGAGTTGAGCCAACCGGCTACTAGAGGGAAGAGCAGTGAGAGCCCCACCCCTGCCCTATACACCCCTCACGACAGGATTCTTCCTCTGGGAACTGTAGGTGACACAGGATGGCCCTGGACTACTATTTCTTTATGTAGCAACAGTTTCTTAATAATTAAATATCCAGTTTCGTGCATCGTTGCTGGGTACCTTATTAACAAGAGGGCATCATGTGTCCTGAATTTCCAAAGTTTTGAGTTGAAGGCTGGGGCCAGTGGAAAACAGGGTATCTGTAAAACATCCTCTTCCTTCACTCCATCTGATTTCAAACACTAGGAGTATATGCACTTTTATTATTATTTGTTCTATGCTTTTTGGTTCCTACTGCTATTTCCCTAGAGATCATCCCTCATATTTAATGTCCAACAGTAGCATTGTTTCCCTCCACTAGAGCAGCTTGTGACTCACCCATGACACGAGCAAGCCAGCTGGCCACCACCCTTCCCTTCTACCTTCTGTTCTGCTCCCGAGACTGACAGAAGGAGTCGAGAGCCACAGAAAGGCATAATAATCATCCGTAATCTTGCTAAGTTTCGAACAGAAAAGACCTGTCCAGAGAAAAATGAATTTTCCATCCTTGCCACCTTCTTTCTATTCGATGGCCTCATGGAAGACTCAGTGCTACAATCTGTCTCCCCGGCTCAGCCACTGCCCTCCCTCTCTGGAAGATATATAGGCAATGGCTCCCCTAGGGATGAGGCCAGTATGGCACTGAGTGGTAGAGACCCCCTACCTACTCTGGAAAATATGTCATAAGATATCTGGTTCTCCACCTTCTTCGGGGATCTTTTATATTATTTCAGGAGCCCACGACATTATGTGACTGCCATCTGCACAACATTGAACTCCAGCAGTA
>NW_007780312.1:2793-3098 GCF_000696425.1 Galeopterus variegatus
TTACAGCCCAGTCCTTCCCCAGCTGTGTAGACTTAAGCAAATCACCTCATCTCTTAGGGACACAATTTTCTCCTATTTGTAATGAATGGAGCTAGACATGGTTTGTCCCTTCCAGTTCAAACAGTCCACAAGCCTATAAAACCCCTCTAAAGAAGCACTAAGTCTATGTTCTACCCAGGCTAACATCAAAAAGCAAAAATCAGCTGCAGCCACAGTCAATCCCAGATTAAGGCACCAGCACCATCAGGCGCAGTTTCCAGGGCTTCAGAAACTACCGCAGATGACCACCAGAGGGCGACAGAGAA
>NW_007780313.1:0-668 GCF_000696425.1 Galeopterus variegatus
AAAAAAAAAAAAACTTTTGACTTTTCCCTCTCCTGATTAAAAAATTATTGCACAATCACTGTATAAAACTTGAACAGTAAGAAAAAAAAAAAAAAACTGAAGAAAGAAAATGAAGACTACCCCAATTGCAGGCGCTTTTTCCAAGGCACATATATGTATTTTTAATGAAAAAATTGGATGTGTCTATGAATATGTGTGTATATACTCATACCAGTGTTTCTCAACTTTAGCTGTTCATTACAATCACCTCAAATGTTTGTAACGTGCCCAAATCCCAAATAAGAATCTTAGAGGTTGGGGCCCAGGCGTTGGTGACTTTAAAGCACCAGGCAGATGTGAATGTGCAGTCACGTTTGACAACCACATCTCTGTACTGTCTGGAGTAAAGACAATGCATCTGTGTCCATCCTGAGAGTGCAAACATTTGATTCCCCCTGATGGCTGGAGCAAAGTGTCCAGGAGTTCAGTCTGTCTCCTGCTGTGTGTCTGGATCTTGAGGCACAAGTGCGATCTGCCTTGTTTGCATCTGGGGAGGTTGGTCTTGGGACAGTGGTTTGTAAGATTGGGGTTTGCACTGGAACATGGCCTCAGTGAGCTGCATCTGAGCCAGGCCACAATATAGCTGCAACTGCTAAGGTGTTGTCACCTCCTAGAGTAGTGAGTCCTTG
>NW_007780313.1:1908-3098 GCF_000696425.1 Galeopterus variegatus
GAACCCACTAAAGTGGGGCAACTCCCTGCAGCACATTCACCCCCTACAGTACTGGGCTGTTCTTGTCAGTGGCTCTCGTGATGTTATCATCCTCTCTTGTCTTTGAAAACATTTCCAATAGACACATATTCTCTTCTCACACAGGTGCACCATAACACACAACTGCTGGTTTTTGTATTTTTTCCAGTTTTGCACTTTTGTAGATCAAGATGCTCTAGACATCCTTCTCCAAGAATTTTTACGATAGATGTGGGATTTTGATGGGAATTGGGGTATATTTCAGATGGGAAACAAGAACAGAGATGGCACAGAGAAGAGGTGGAAAAAATACAAGACAAATTCAGGGGAACAATGAATAAGCCCCTGAATTCAGAGAGGTATTAAAAATATTTAACTGGCACAGGACAGGCAGTGACCAATCAGAGTTGAGGCCAGCTGTGCGCACGAGCAGGGTTTTGGAGGCTCCCCGTAGGGCCAAGCATCACCCTTTAGATATGGGTTATGGAAGGTGGGGCCTGGGGGACAGTCTGGGGCACCTGGGGTGGTAGAGGTCTCAGGTTATTTATCAGCCGATGAAGAAATATTTTAATATTCTAATAACTTCTATAGCATCATGGTGCTTATCTCCTGAATATCAACCCAGATTGGGGGATCTCCTGGCAGTACCCCATGCAGTTGTGGACTCTCCCACGCCTTTTTCAAAGCTTTTCTCAGTTAACACATCCTACATCCCAGTCGTGATGGTGGAGGGTAAATGTTTCTTGGCCTTGTATGGCATGTGGGGAAAGCCAGATAGGGAGAAAGGTTTATGTGTCTTTTGTGTCTTTCCCTCTAGACACATGGGAATCACTGGTCAAACTGGGAACAGAACCCGAGGCCAGGGATGCTGACTCACTCTGAATGGAGACTCAGCGTTTGCTAAGTGGGCATCTCCCATCAGACTTAACTTCATGGGGGGGGGACTTGTAGACACCATTTTCATACAGATTGATTATATTTCTGTAGCATGTGAGGGAAAATACTATCCAGATGCTCCGTGACACTCTGGCTTAGCATTTAGAGAAATGGGTGTCTTTTCATAGGAAAATAAGAAACCAGTAAGGACTTATAAATGTCCTGACTCATTTTCCACACCCGCCTGTGTCAACACATCACTCCAGAGGGACTTCAGATGAGCTGATTTTTTTTTT